>NW_026973699.1:675000-700000 GCF_035594125.1 Scylla paramamosain
CTCTCTCTCTCTCTCTCTCTCTCTCTTCGTCTCCCTTTCTCGCCTTACCGCGTTGATACGTCTCTTTGAGCGTATATGTCCCTTCTCGACGTTCCTTTTTGCTTGGGTCAAAATAGGAGGAGAAGAGGAGGAGGAGGAGGAGGAGGATGCATTTAGTCCTGTTTCTGAGGGTATGTCTGCGGAAAGTCTTCTCCAGTAGTAGTAGTAGTAATAGTGGTAGTAGTAGTAGTAGTAGTAGTAGTAGTAGTAGTAGTAGTGGTGGTGGTGGTGGTGGTGGCAGTGGTGGCAGTGATAGTGGTGGTGGCGGTGATGGTGGTGGTGGTGGTGGTGGTGGCGGTGGTAGTGGTAGCGGTGGTGGCGGTGGTGTTGGTGGCGATGGTGGTTTAAGGTTTTTATAAGGTTTTATAAGGTTTAGTACAAATATGAAAATTCATAAGGCATATTCTGCCGAGCCGAAGCTCCCTGGCAGAAAGACAATGAAGTTCGGGTGATTCACTCAGCACTGACTGGCAACACACAAATAATATAGGTGATTATAATTATAGAAGTAATAATCAGTAAATTTGACAATATTTTTATAATAAAAGAGCAAACTAGTAACAAAGAAAATACATAAACATAAATACCTTGAACTTTCTTTTGCTATTATATGCTAAAGAACCATTTTTAAATTATAGTTGTAGAAAGTAGTGGCAGGTAGAATCAAATCATTATTTGGTGGCGGTGGTGATGGCAGTAGTAGTCGTAGTGGTGGTGGTGGTGGTGGTGGTGGTGGTGGTGGTAGTGGAGGGTGGTGGCAATAATGATGTGTGTTGCAGAAGGGCTGTGTTTCCTTGAGAGAGTGAGTACGAGTCTCTTGCAGTACCAGTAGTAGTAGTAGTAGTAGTAGTAGTAGTAGTAGTAGTAGTAGTAGTAGTAGTAGTAGTAGTAGTAGTAGTAGTAGTAGTAGGAGTCGTAGTAGTAACAGTAGAAGTAGTAATAGTGGTAGCAGTGATGGTGGTGGTGGAGGGTGGTGGCAATAATGATAATGTGTGGTGAAGAAGGGTTGTGTTTCCTTGAGGGAGTGAGTACGAGTGTCCTGCAGTACCAGTAGTAGTAGTAGTAGTAGTAGTAGTAGTAGTAGTAGTAGTAGTAGTAGCAGCAGCAGCAGCAGCAGCAGCAGCAGCAGCAGCAGCAGCAGCAGCAGCAGCAGCAGCAGCAGCAGCAGCAGTAGTAGTAGTAGTAGTAGTAGTAGTAGTAGTAGTAGTAGTAGTAGTAGTAGTAGTAGTAGTAGTAGGTGGTGGTGGTGGTGGTGGTGGTGGTGGTGGTGACAATAATGATAATGCGTGGTGTAGTAGGAGTGTTTCTCTGAGAGAGCATGAAGAATGGAACAATTGGACGGAAGAGAAGAGAAGAGAAGAGAAGAGAAGAGAAGAAGAGAGAAAAGAAGAGAAGAGAAATAACGAAAGAAAATGACTAAACATACATAACATACACACGTACATACGGACAATGCGCGCTGGTCTATTGTTACGTCATCGTCAGCAATATCATCGTCATCATCATCATTATCATCATCATCACGATCATTGTTGTCACCATCACTATCATCATCACCATCATCATTATCTTCTTTCACACACACACACACACACACACACACACACACACACACACACACACACACACACACACACACACACACACACACCGAGAGGCTCTGGAGAAGTTTGGAAGGGGACTACTGCATCATCCACGTCTCAGACACATGCTGCCGCCTGACGCGCCTCGCCCGATCCGTGCCACCAGACACCACAACAAGATAACGCCCCTAAAGGCGCCGCGCACGGACCGATACAGACTCAATGCGATTCCCACCATGGTGCGAGCCATCAATCAATAGTCCCTTCTAGATTAGACTTACCTGTAGCATTAATGTTAAGTATTTCCCCATCCCCTATGTACATTTTCACTTTGTTAACTGCCTAAATAATAAACCGCTTATTATTATTATTATTACACACACACACACACACACACACACACACACACACACACACACACACACACACACACACACACACACACACACACACACACACACTCTCTCTCTCTCTCTCTCTCTCTCTCTCTCTCTCTCTCTCAGACACTGTCTTGTGATATATTATTCTTTTCATTGAATTATTTTTTGTTCATGTATTTCCAGAAAGAGTAATGTAGATAGATAATGACAACAAGAGAGACAGAGAGAGAGAGAGAGAGAGAGAGAGAGAGAGAGAGAGAGAGAGAGAGAGAGAGAGAGAGAGAGAGAGAGAGAGAGAGAGAGAGAGAGAGAGAGTCTACTTAATACAGGAGTTGGTGAAGGCAGGAACAGACTCATATCCACGAAAAAAGAACTCTGAGCTCTTTCCATAGGGGACGGCCGGCTGTCTCCAGAGACCAGCAGCAGACTGCACAGTACACACACACACACAAACACACACACACACACACACACACACACACACACACGACACACACACATTACACACACACACACACACACACACACACACACACACCACACACACACACACACACACACAAACACTCGCTGTACAAGTTTGTTTTCTAAGCGTCGCTTTCTTGAATTTGAGTGAGGCACGCCTCTTCCTGTGGCACTTACAGAGAGCCTAACTGCTGAACGAGTGGCCGGCCAGTGGCGGTGCGTGTGTGTGTTTGTACAGGAGGAGTACTCACCTGGAGACGCAACACTCCTTTCCTGACGCGGCAACACACGCACAGGGCGGTCACTGAATGATTACAGGTACAGCGTACAAAAAATTTACAACACCACTTTCGGGCACAACACAGGCAACACTAAACAAAGGAAAACATGTCTTTTATTTTATTCTGGAAGCAGAGAGAGAGAGAGAGAGAAAGAGAGGAGAGAGAGAGATAAAGCGAGAGAGAGGGGTGAAGAGTGTGGAAGAGAGAGAGAGAAAGAAAGAGAGATCTAGATAAAGCGAGAGGAAGGGGAGAGAGAGAGAGAGAGAGAGAGAGAGAGAGAGAGAGAGAGAGAGAGAGAGAGAGAGAGAGAGAGAGGCGGCGGAAAAAGAGATAATCACTTGTTTGTCTGCCTCTCTCTCTCTCTCTCTCTCTCTCTCTCTCTCTCTCTCTCTCTCTCTCTCTCTCTCTCTCTCTCTCTCTCTCTCTCTCTTCTCCTCTTCCTCCTCCTCCACACCTAACTACTACTACTACTACTACTACTGCTACTACTACTACTTTTTTTTTCAAGTAGGAGGGACACTGGCCAAGGGCAAGAAAAATCCAATAAAAAAAATGCCCACTGAAATGCCAGTCCCATAAAAGGGTCAAAGCAGTAGTCAAACAATTGATGAATAAGCGTCTTGAAACTACTACTACTACTACTACTATTAACGCTGCTGCTGCTACTACTACTACTACTACTACTACTACTACTACTACTACTACTGCTACTATTACCTACTATTATCTTTATTCTCCATCAGATTTGCATCAACAACCACCACCACCACCACCACCACCACCACCACCAGCATGGCAGTAAAAGCAGGAATAGTGAATGGTCACACGTATGTGGTGACTTCTTGGACTATCAGGCCGCCCTTGTAGTGTGTTGGACTATCGGTCAACAAGGAGACCTGAAAGTTACGTGGTACAACTATTTCGGTGATAGAAGTGGTTGTAAGTAGTAGTTATTGTTGTAGTAATAGTATTAGTAATAGTAGTTATGCGTGTAATGTCAATATGGTCCATTTTGTAAACGTAATTGCAAAGATTCTCGACTTTGTTTCTTACAGGCGTGACGTAATTAGAGAAAACGTATGTATTTTAAGGGACACTAGACTGTACTCCGTTATTCCTGTTTATTGCTATTATACGAGTTTTTTATAGTTTCACTTGTATATACTATTTAAATCTACTATTCTGTGATGTTTAATACTACTAATTATTATGTTTAAGTGGGAGAAGTCAGAGAAAGAGCTATATTTATAATTTTTACGTGTAAGTAAATTTGTAGGATGCTCGACCTTATGTTTCTTAAATAAGTGACGTAATTAGAGAAAACGTATGTCTTTTAAGGGAGGATTTAGTATGTCTTCTATATATGTGTGTCTTCATTATCACCATCATCTTATTCTTGTTCTTGTTGTTCTTGTTCTTGTTCTTGTTCTTGTTCTTCTTATTATTATTATTATTATTACACACACACACACACACACACACACACACACACACACACACACATTAGTAGTAATTATAATAGGAAGAAGAGAAACATGATGATGAGGAGGAGGAGGAGGGAGAAAAAATTGTTTAACTTTTCTGTAATATTTCTCTAAATATGTAAATAACTATCAGTCAAAAAGCAGAACTAATAGTGCACCATGGTAGTCCGTTATATTGTTCATCTCTGACTATCGCCATCACCAATTACAAATTAGTTAATAAGGATAAAAGTTGAAAAATATATAGCAATTCTAATTTTGAGACACCTAAATAGTTTCAACATTTTTCACAATATCTAAATAACTAACAGACGAAAAGAAAATGTAGTAGTACACCATGATAGTCCATTAAATTCCTTATCTCTGACTATCACCATCACCAATTACAAGTTAGTTAATAAAGAGAAAAACAAAAACAAAAACAATATATATATATATATATATATATACTCGTATATATATATATATATATATATATATATATATATATATATATATATATATATATATATATATATATATATATATATATATATATATATATATATATATATATATATATCAAATTCTAAGACACCCAAATACCTTCAACATTTTTCTGAATATCTAAATAACTACCGGCAAAAAAACAAAACCAATAGTACACCATGATAGCCCATTAAATTCCCCACAATTTACCTTCAACACTATTCGAAAAGTATATTAAAAACATTAAAAAAAAATAAAAAGCTTCAAAAAACTCCCAAAAGATGCCAGACAAAGATCAAGATTCAAGATTGTAAACTAGAGAGAGCATTTAGATACAAGATTAGGCTTGAGAAAATGGATGACTCAAGAATAGCAAGGAAGGTGTACCTGTGCATTGAAAGTGGAAGCAAATAGTGGAAGAGGTGCATGAGAATGACAGACAGGATTGGCTTATAAGTTGTGTAGGCGATGAGAATGACTGGGAGGAATCAAAATGAGATTGAATGGGTGGTAACAAGAGGCAGAGTGGGAGCTGACTGGGATGTGAGAAAATGGAAGAATGAGATAGACAAAAGAAGTGAAATGTGTGGGACTGAATGAATGGAAGAATGAGACGGAAAGAAAGAAGACCCTGGAATGGTACAAGGAGAAAGAGGCCCCAAGGTATGAAAGGTAGTATGATGGAAACCTGGGCCGTGATCTCTTCCGAGCGAGGGCACAGTGTATGGATGTGAATGCAAGGAGTTACAGGTGGTCTGAGTCCCGCAGCAAAGTGTGCCGGATGTGTGACATGGGAGAGGATGAGACGGTGGAACATGTGGTGCTGGAGTGTGTGCAGTATGCCAGAGACAGGAATGAGATGATGCAAGTGATACTGACTGAGTTAGGGCATGATAGGAATGAAAGAGTGGAGAAGACAGGAAAGGAGTGGATGGTGTTGCTGGGACTGTGTAGAGAGACGAATGAAAGGATGACTGAGGCGGTGAAACAGTTTCTGGAGAGAATGTGGCGTGCCAGATGTACGAACAGTTACTGTAGATGATGCTGTTTGTTATTTTTTTTTCCCCCTTCTACAGGAGTTGCCGATCCAAAGGCCTGGCTTAAGAGTGATCCCGAGCTACCTGTACCATCAAGATCAAGATCGAGCGTCCATATCAGATGGTGAGTAAGTAGACAGCCACAACAGTGAGATAGGAAAGGACAAGCAGTGTGGCGGTGTGTACAAGTGGCTTTGCCTTGCTCTCTGAGTTTTCTCTGAGTTTTGTGGTTTATATTTCTTGCCTGTGTGCTGAAATACCCTGAAAATGGTGATGAGCGCGTGTGGTTCATGCGAGGAGAGTGTGGCGAACAGGCAAAGGGCTGTGGCATGCGAGAGATGCATGGCCTGGTTCCATGTAGCCTGTGTGGGCATGAAGGAGGCCAACATGAAGGCGCTGGGGTTCGAGCTTCTGGTGTTCCTCTGCAGGGAATGCCTCAGCAAGAGCCTCAATGAATGGAGGAACCAGGATGAAGAAAAAGAAGAGAGAGTGGAGCAGAGCACCCAGACAGAAAACCTGATGAAAGAGGCAGAAGCACAGACGACGAAGACTGAAGAAAGAAAAGACCAGCAAGAAGTGGTGGAAGTGGCCAGAACAGACAGACGCCCAAGGAAGAAGAGAATGGTAGTCAAGAAAGCCCAGTACGTGTCATTGGAGACAGCATGGTAAGGAAGACTCCCGACTTTGTGAGAAGGGAAATTGAGTGCACCAGCATGGGAGGTGCTAAGATCCAAGACGTCAAGAGGAAGGTCAAGGAAGAAGTGCAAGAAATGGAAGAGAGAAGCCTGCTAGTTGTCCAAGGAGGAGGCAACAACTTAGTAGAGGCAGGTGCTGAAGACACGGTAAAGGAAGTGATAGAAGCAGTGAGGGCAGCAGAAGAAAAGAAGATGTGTGTGGCTGTGGTGGGAGTCCTGCGGCGCCCACGGGAAGGAGTGCAGTATGAGAAGGTTAGAAGAGAAACGAACCGCAAGATATGCATGGAACTCATGAAGATCAAGATGGAATGGATGGCAGAGAAGAAGGGCAACGTGAGCTTCCTGGACATGGATGGGATCCTTGACCAGGACAAATTCTTCGGGAGAGACGGGGTCCACCTCAACCACAACGGGAATGAGAGGCTAGGACGTCGACTGGCTGAGTGGATGAGGGCGAGGCAGGTGTGTTGTGTGGACGACGCATGACGAGGAGGACCCACTGATGTCAGCAAACATGGAAGAAAAGAGACTAACCAGGCAAGTAAATGTGTGAAGATTGGCTGTATGAATGTGAGAGGATGGGGTGTGGGCAAGTTTGAGGATGTATGCAAGGAGCTCAGGGAGTGGAGGTTCGACTTAGTCGGGCTCACTGAGACTCACCTGAGAGATGATGTACGAATGGAGGGATGCGAGTATGTTATGATTGGAAAGGGGCGTAAGGCACAGGAAACACTGGGAGGAGGCGTAGCCCTACTCTACAAGAAAGAAAGAGGACTGAAAGTAGAGGAGATTGATGTGGGGGAGTGTACAAGTAGTGAGGATGTGCTTGCAGTAAGAGTGGAATGCATGGATGGTCGTGGCAGACCAGAGAAGGTGGTACTGGTGGTAGCGTACATGACTGTCATGGGTGAAAGAGCAGAGAGGGAAAATAGGAGGAAGTATGACATACTTAAGAAAGTTGTGAGAGAGCATGGAGAGGAGAGAGTGCTAGTTATGGGTGACATGAATGCACATGTGGGAATACTGGGGGAACAGGTGAACAGGAATGGTGAAATGCTTGGAGAGTTTGTTGATGAACTGGAGCTGGAAAATCTGAACGTTACTTTGGCAGAGGGGCGTGTGACTTGGAGTGCAAGAGAACAGGAATCGGCAATTGACTACATGTTGGTGAATGGAAGAATGCGTGAAATTGTGTCGCACATGTGGATAGATGAGGATGGTTTGGTTGATATTGTGTCCGATCACAACATGCTGGTTGTGGAGTGCTTGATGCAGGGTGGGAATGAAGTGAAAGTGGCAAGTAAGAGAAAGAAGTGGAGACTGAGAGATGTAGGGTGGGAGAACTTTCAGGTTGATCTGAGTGAGAGAAGCTGGGACGACGAAAGTGTGCATGACGTGGAGCATCTCAATGAGAAACTGGTTGAGGACGTGAGGGGTGCTGCCGAGAACCAGATAGGGTTTGTGAGAGTAGGTAGAAGAAAGAATGTATGTAAACCATGGTGGAATGATGAAATCAGAGCGGCTAGGAAGGAGCGAAAGAGAATGAGTAGACAGTGTAGATGGCTGAGGGAAAAGAGGCATGAAAGCGATGAGGCAGAGAATGAGTATCTGAATGCATGGGCAGCGTATGTGAAGCAGCAGCGGTTGACGAGACGAATGATAATGAATGCTAAAGTGAAGAGTGAAAGGAGCGTGATTCAATCTTTAAGGGAGAAAGGTATGGAAGGTGGCCGTGAATGGTACAAGTTCATGAGAGGTGAGAATATGTCAGGCAGTGTTGGTGTGGAGAGTCTAAAAGTGGAGGGTGTAGTTATAACAGAGAAGGATGGAATCAGGGAGGCAATCAAAGGGTTCTGGGAAGAAGTAGGTGGGGTAGGTGAGATGTTTAGTGTGAGAGAAGAATGTGTAACACTGGAAAGGAAGAATGCAGATGAACTGGATGAAAGAATCAGTAGGGATGAAGTGGAGAGGTGTGTGAGAAGGCAGAAGAATGGCAAGGCAGCAGGTCCAGATGATATACCCTATGAGTTCTACAAGAATGGTGGGGAGGTAGTGATAGACAGAATGACTGAGTTATTCAACCGAGTGTGGGATGAAGAGAGAGTGCCAAGAAAGTGGAATGAGAGCCGAGTGTGTCTGTTACATAAGGGAGGATTTAAGAGTAAGAATGAGCTGAAGAACTACAGGCCAATTGCATTAGTGAATACAGTAGGTAAAGTTTTCAGTGCAGTGTTGAATGAGAGACTGTGTAAATGGATTGAGAGAGCTGGAGTGCTGGGTGAAGAACAGAATGGTTTTCGTAGGGACAGGAGAGCTGAGGACAATATGTTTGTGGTGAATGAAATGATTGAGAAGAAAAAGAAGGATGGGGGTAAATTGTACCTAGGTTTTTTGGATATAGAGAAAGCTTATGATAGAGTGAACAGAGAAATGTTAGGTAGAGTCTTAGAAAAGATTGGATTGAGTGCAAAGATAGTTAACGTAGTGCAAAGTATGTATGTGGACACAAGAGCTAGATACAGGCTAGGAGACATAGAAACAGACTGGGTGAAGAGTGAGAGAGGAGTTAGGCAGGGCTGTATATTGTCACCAACCCTTTTTAGCCTGTATACAGAGGAGCTAGCAGCCAGGATGAGAAGAATGAATGTAGGGGTAAGTGTGGGGAATGATAAAGTATGTGGGCTCCTTTATGCAGATGATGTAGTTGTTATGAGTGAATCGGCAGATGAGCTTCAAAGTTTGTTGGATGTAGTGGATGGCTATGGTAAAGACTTTGGAGTAAGGTTTAGCAGTGAGAAAAGCAAAGTAATGATTGTGAATAGATCAGAGGATGAAAGTAATGTGGTATGGAGACTTGGAGAGAATGAGTTGAGACAGGTGCAAGAATACAAGTACTTAGGGATGTGGATGAGTCCTAGTGGGTGTGCAAAGGCAAAGAATGAAAAGATAAGTATGGTAAACCAGTGGGTAGGTCGATTGGGAAGCGCGGCAAGGATGAGAGCAAGTAAGTATGATGTGTTGAGAGAAGTGTGGAAGAGTGTGGCTGTGCCATGTATAATGTATGGTATGGATGTGATTGCATGGAATGAAAGTGAAATTGATAAGTTAGAAGTGGGCCAGAACAAAGTAGCAAGGATGGCACTGAGTGCACCGAGGTGCACAGCAGTTGAAGCCTTGAGAGGTGACATGGGATGGAGCACCTTCAGAGAAAGACTGACAAAAGCCACACTTAGGTACAAGATTAGGCTTGAGAGAATGGATGATGCAAGAATAGCAAGGAAGGTGTACCTGTGGAATGAAAGTGGAAGCAAATGGAGGAAGAGATGCATGAGAATGACAGACAGGAATGGATTGCAAGTTGTGTGGGCGATAAGAATGGCTGGTAGGAATCAAAATGAGCGTGAATGGGTGGTAACAAGAGGAGGCAGAGTGGGAGCCGAATGGGATGTGAGAAAATGGAAGAATGAGATAGACAAAGAAGTGAAATGTGTGGGACTGAATGAATGGAAGAATGAGATGGAAAGAAAGAAGACCCTGGAATGGTACAAGGAGAAAGAGGCCCCGAGGTATGAAAGGTGGTATGATGGAAGCCTGGGCGGTGATCTTCTCTTCCGAGCGAGGGCACAGTGTATGGATGTGAATGCAAGGAGTTACAGGTGGTCTGAGTCCCGCAGCAAAGTGTGCCAGATGTGTGACATGGGAGAGGATGAGACGGTGGAACATGTGGTGCTGGAGTGTGTGCAGTATGCCAGAGACAGGAATGAGATGATGCAAGTGATACTGACTGAGTTAGGGCATGATAGGAATGAAAGAGTGGAGAAGACAGGAAAGGAATGGATGGTGTTGTTGCTGGGACTGTGTAGAGAGGCGAATGAAAGGATGATTGAGGCGGTGAAAGAGTTTCTGGAGAGAATGTGGCGTGCCAGGTGTATGAACAATTAGGATAGAGGATGCTGTTCGTTTCTCTTTTTTTTTTTTCCCCTTTCTACAGGAGTTGCCGACCCAAAGGCCTGGCTCAGGAGTGATCCTGTGCCACCTGTACCATCAAGATCAAGATCAAGAGTCTGCGTACAAAATTGCATCGGAGGGATTGATAGAGGCAGCCACAATTATCCATCATCATCGGCGACACCATGGCTCTTGAGAAGGTAACATGGCTACCGTTCTACACTCACATCATCTGGCTATCAACACACACGAGAATGGCGGCGGTGCAGAGGTGTAAATAGGGAAAATAGGCGTATATGTGAGGGCGGGTGGCGGGGATCCTATGGCGGAAAATCGAGGGATGATCGAGGGTGATGCCCCACCATTATTAATTACTCCTTTATTTAGCGATTTACAACACACACACCTGCCCGCCAGTAAGAAGCAGGTGTGGGCGGCCATCTTGAGCGCTAAGGGACGAGGGGACAAGGGGAAATAAGGAAATATGGCTCAAAATGCCTCCTTATTTTATTGTATTTTCGATTTTTTTATTTTTTTTATTTATGGAATTGTGTGTGTGTGTGTGTGTGTGTGTGTGTGTGTGTGTGTGTGTGTGTGTGTGTGAGGGAAGGGAGGACGGGAGTGGGGGAGTTCTTGTGTTCGTTAAGGATAAAAAAAAAAGTTTTAACGTAAATATTTTCCTTATTTTTCTCTTCATTTTCTTGTGTTTGTTGTTTGTTTTGTTTGTTTGTTTTGTTGGTTCGTTATGTGTGTGTGTGTGTGTGTGTGTGTGTGTGTGTGTGTGTGTGTCAGAATATATCGTTTTTATTTTTTTCATTTTTTTTCAGTTTTGTCTCAACTGAATATTTGTTTGTTTATTTGTTTGTTTGTTTGTATATGCATGTATGTTTGTCCTCTTCTTCCTCTTCCTCCTCTTTCTTTCATCTAGACCTCCTCTTCCTCCTCCTAGCCCAACCAAGCCTAATTTCTCTCTCTCTCTCTCTCTCTCTCTCTCTCTCTCTCTCTCTCTCTCTCTCTCTCTCTCTCTCTCTCTCTCTCTCTCTCTCAGACAGACAGACCTCGATGACAGCGTGGTGAGCGAGGAGGGGGAGTCAACCAGCAGAGTAGGGGAGCATGACCCCTACTTTGAACCAGTGGTGACCTTGCTGGAGGTCTTCGTGGTTAGTGATGATGACCAGGAGGAGGAAATGATAAGACTGAGTTTCGAGGTCAGGTCAGGTTGGTAATGGTGTTTTATTATTATTATTATTATTATTATTATTATTATTATTATTATTATTATTATTATTATTATTATTTTTGTGAGCTTTTTATTGGTTTATTATTTTATTGAGAAATGTTGTTGGTAGTTTTGCTGTTTCTTGTTGTTAGGTGAGGTGAGGTCAGGTCAAGTACTGATGGTAATTTTTCTGTTTTATCATTGTTAGGTCAGGTCAGGTTTTCTTATTGCAGGTAAATAGTTCTTCTTCTTCTTCTTCTTCTTCTTCTTCTTCTTCTTCTTCTTCTTCTTCTTCTTCTTCTTATTATTATTATTATTTTCTCTCAATCTATGTTTTCTTTCTTACCCCCTCCTCCTCCTCCTCCTCCTCCTCCTCATCCTCTCCTTGTTCTTCACATAACCTCTCTTCACTTTATTAACCTAACCTAACATGCAGACAGTGCCAGCCTAACATAACCTCCCCCACACTTGCAGGCAGTACAAGCTGTTTCGTTATCACACTTCTGAGTCGCCCCCACAGTGGAAGGAACGGGGCATGGGGGCCATTAACATTCTGAGGAACAAGCAGAAGAAGGCTGTAAGTGGTTGGGTTAGGTTTGTGTGTGTGTGTGTGTGTGTGTGTGTGTGTGTGTGTGTGTGTGTGTGTGTGTGTGTGTGTGTGTGTGTGTGTTGACTGGGCTGCCTCATATGGGATTACCAGCCTAATATGGTGACAGACAGACAAGCAGACTGACAGACAGATAGATTATTATCACTATATTATTACCAGTCATTAATTCAAATAGATAGATTATTATTATTGTTATTATTATTTTATCACCAGCCATTAATTCTCTCCTTATTTTTCAGGTGGAGTTTGTTCAGCGGCAGAATTAATGCCAGTGGCTGAGTTCAGATCCTCCAAGACACACACACACACACACACACACACACACACACACACACACACACACACACACACACACACACACACACACACACACACACACACACACACACAGCAGCCCCTCCACCTCCTCACAGCCCTCCACAGCCTCTGACGCAGCCCCTGACACAGCCCCTGACACAGCATCTGACACAGCCCCTTCACAGACCACCACATACCTCACACACACCACAGGAGTCTCACAAACAGTCTCACAGCCTTCACAAGCAGCCCCACACTCCACCACAGACACACCAGACCCACAGCCCTTCACCTCACCCATTTCCCAGCTCCCCACAGCCCCTCAGCCACCACAAATGAAGCCAAAGGAAGGGACTGTGGCTTCACCCAACCAGTCAGGAGAGCCTACAGAGAGGGGGTAGTCACAGTCAAGTCTCAAAATATAGGCTTGGTTCTTCCTACAGTTTGAAGTCAGTGATTGGACAGGTGGAAAGGTGGTGGTGGTGGTGGTGGTGGTGCTTTCATTCTCTTTGTTTACTTGTTATTGTTTTTTTTTCTTCTCTCCTTTTTCTTTCCACTCTCTCTCTCTCTCTCTCTCTCTCTCTCTCTCTCTCTCTCTCTCTCTCTCTCTCTCTCTCTCTCTCTCTCTCTCTCTCTCTCTCTCTCTCTCTCTCTCTCTCTCTCTCTCTCTCTCTCTCTCTCTCTCTCTCTCTCTCTCTCTCTCTCTCTCTGCCCTTCACTATTGTTAGGTAATAAAAGCAGTAACAGCAGTAGTCATAGTTATTATTGTATATCTTTTTAGCACTCGAGAACAGTGTAGCAGTAGTAGTAGTAGTAATAGTAGTTGGCAGGAATTAAGTACAGTATTAAATATATTCTGATCCTGATTTGTGTTGCAGGCCAGACAGCTTAGTGGCAGAGCTGCAGGTGGCCCTCGTCAGCTTCCTTGTGGCACAGGTGTAGGACGGCTGGGAGCAGTGGAGGTGCCTGATGGGGCAGCTGTACCGGGCAGAGGGGCTGCTGCTGCTGGGGAGAGCCACACTTGTATGCTAAGCTTCTCTCAGTCCTTCTCTAACAGGTTAATGAGGTTGTTGTTGTCGTCGTTGTTGATGTATTTTTTATGTTTTTCTCTATATAAAATTGCTCTCTCTCTCTCTCTCTCTCTCTCTCTCTCTCTCTCTCTCTCTCTCTCTCTCTCTCTCTCTCTCTCTCTCTCTCTCTCTCTCTCTCTCTCTCTCTCTCTCTCTCAAGTTAGCTTAGTGGTAGTGGTAGTAATAACAGTAGGAGTAGTAGCATTAGTAGTAGTAGGAACACCACACACTTAACACTCCCAACTCTCCCTTCCAGACCCTAGTAGTAGCAGCAGTAGTAGTAGTATTAACACTAACCACTCATTATTTCTCTACTGGTGATCTTCTCTGGCTTTCCTTACTGAGTCTTGGTCATCCTCTTTTAGAGATTTTGGTGAAACTTTTGCTGTTGCCTTGGACATATCAAAAGCTTTTGATAGAGTCTGGCACAAAGCTTTGATTTCCAAACTACCCTCCTACGGCTTCTATCCTTCTCTCTGTAACTTCATCTCAAGTTTCCTCTCTGACCATTCTATTGATGCTGTGGTAGACGGTCACTATTCTTCTCCTAAATCTATTAACAGTGGTGTTCCTCAGGGTTCTGTCCTGTCACCCACTTTTCCTATTATTCATCAGTGACTTTCTAAAACCAAACTTGTTGTCCTATCCACTCCTATACTGATGATACCACCCCGCACTTATCCATGTCTTTTCATAGACATCCAACCCTTCAGGAAGTAAACAGTTCACGCAGGGAAGCCACAGAACACCTCACTTCTGATCTCTCAAAAATTTCTGACTGGGGCAGACCAAACTAGTTATTGTTTGCTGTCTAAAAAAATCAATTCTTCCATCTATCAACTCGACACAACCTTCCAGACAACTATCCCCTCTTCTTCAATGACACTCAGCTGTCCCCCTCTTCTACACTGCCACACTCCCCTGCCTGTTTTCCCTTGGTACAAGCTTCTCATGTGATGGCTCACCCATAATTTTCCTCACATAATGAGTTTTGGCAAGCTTAACAGTGAAGAAAAGTGTTGTGATGGTATTTGTTCAAGAAGGGATCAGTAATTGTGAGACAGGAAGGAAGATGGCAAATTCAGAAGCAGCCGTCACCCGGGTGGTGGACGGAGGCCGCTCACCCCCAGTCATCCTGCAGCTCACAGGTCTCTTCTGACCAGGAGAAAGATGGCGTGGCAATTAAGTGTTCACCGTGCATGTGTTCCATCAACTTATTATTCCTGTATCTGTCTTCCTTTTTTGCCCTTAGCCTTTCTCTCAGGAGTGGCAGCTGTGCCCAGCACTAGTGTAGCCCTGGCCAACTGTGTCACGGCTGTCTTTGATCTCCCTGTCTTCCTTCCAGCCCCACAGTTACTGACCTTGACTCAAACACCATCACGGCACTCTCTTCCCTGTTAAACTTGCCGGGATCCATTGTAATGTAAGGGGTATTGAATGTGAGCGATGAAACGAGAAGGTAGTGGCAAGGGGGAAAAAAGTACAGGGGAGCGCAGGAGAGACACCTCTCTCCACTGTGCCTGACAAGTCTCTCAGTGATTGAAAGACTGAGCATAACATCTTCAGGGCACGTGAGTTGCCATGTATGACAATTTGGCACTTTTTCCATGTCTTCTTATTTGAGTAGACATATCATATCTTGTCATAATGAAAAGTCTAGTTTATCCTGTATGTGGAGACCTTCAAGTTACTATACAGCCCACTGCTTTAAGAGTTAAATGTACATGTCAATGTTTTCTGTCGTGCCTTCTTTGCTGTGTAATGTTGTGGTGAAACGGTTAAATTCTGGACAGAGTTGTGAGTCATGCAGCAGGAGTATAGATGTGTGTCTTCCCCACAGGTGGTAACACGGAGAGGAAGTGGAAGAAACCTTGGGACGCTCCCATAACTCAGGAGCAAGAAGTAAACCTTACTGGAAACCTTGTGACTGACAGGTGGCGGTGACTGCAGGAACCAATTCAGGTGAACACTGTGTTTTGTTGCTACACTTGAGAATCCTCTATCCTAAATTTAAAAATCTAAGTTTTTAATTGTCATGTCTTGTCATGTTTTTGTCCCACCAAAAAATTGATTACTAGAGTTTGATTTACTGCCATGGGAGGTATCAGAAATTGGCAAGTTGTCATTAAAAAAAACTGGGGAAATCTAAAATATGCACCACTTTCATTCACTCCCAACAATTTTGGATAAGGAATCCTCAACTGTATGTAATCAGAGTATTGTTGAGTCATGGTGTGTGTATGAATCCTTATGTATGTATGTGCAGGATAAGAGGGAGGTGGTTAATAAGATTAGTAAATGCATGGAGGAGAGGCATGCTCTTACCAAGATTAGAAGAGCAGTAAGTGTGAAAATAGTGGTACAGGATTGCAAGAGAGGCAGTGTGTGGGCTGGGTAAGTGCACATGTGGTGCTTTTTGTTAAGAGTGACCGGGATGGATGAGTGTTACCGGTGTGGTGTGTTGTGGAGAGTTACTGAAGAGGGTTAGAAGGAATGGTCTGCAGTGATCAGTGTGAAATAAGAGGAGAGGATGCGTTGCTTGAGTTTTTCTTGCGAGATGTGCACGTGAAAGGTGTTTAGTGAAAAATAAGGTTTTTTGGGGAATTTATGGATATAGAAAGATAAATAGATATGAATTGTGGGGTGTTTCAGGATTGTTTGGGCCAGGTGATGGGCTGTTCAAGGGAGTGAAAAGATTGTGAAAAGTAAAATGCCTGCATTTGATTTATAGAATTAGTGTGTATGTGTGATATAAGTTCATGTCTTAGTAACTTTCCATCTTCCCCAAGTTGCATTACTCTTTTGCAGATGTCTGTCTTGTGTTGGCGAACGTCCTGTCTGCAGTCAGGCCAGTAGTGCCATGTCGCAGGGCGTGACATCAGGTGAAGAACCAAATGGAGAGTGTCTGCAGCCAGTACTGGGTGTGCTGATGCTGTACACAAGTGTCGAGCCAGGTGCCACAGCACATGACTCCACCAGTGTAGTGTCTCTAGTCCAGGATGCACTGCTGTGTACGACTTGTATGTCTTTATAAATTTGTGACTATTCTTATTATATTTGTGAAATAAGACTTGTATGTCTTTGCTAATAAATAAATATGTGACTATTCTTATTATATATGTGAAATAAATATATAGTTAGCTAACAGTGTGGTATAATAGTGTAAAAATAAATTTGATAATTCATGCATGCCCCAAAGGTAAAAAAAAAAAAAAAAACAGGATTGTGCTCTCTAAACTTTTAAGATACTACTTGCACATAGAAGCCCCGTCCCAGCGACTCCAGTGTCGGCTGGGATGGGGCTTCTATGTGCAAATGGTATCTTAAACTTAGTTTAGTAGCCAATCCTGGCTTTTTTTTTTTTTTTTTTTTTTTTTTTTTGCCTTGAGGGCATGACTCCCAGAAAGACTATTTGCCAAAGATATTATTGACATGGCATAAATAACTATCATTGTTCAAGATGATATACTGAATGTTTATTGTTTTAATGTGAATGTTAAGTGAATAAATGCACAACAATAATATAAACATGGCACTTTTTTTCCTTATTACTGAAGTGCTGGAATGTACAAAACTTATCCCAAGCCTGAATGAAGGTGGTGGTGGTGGTTGTTGAGTACAGAAGAGAGGGACTTGCTACATTCTTCCTTCCCAGACTGGAGTGGACTGGAGAACTCTTGCAGCAGGGCCTGGGAGCTACAACACTTGCCAATTCTTGTGTCCTTGCATCAACTTGAGTGAGGAGCAACCTCTTCTTTGTGAAACTGCCTGCAGCTCTCGTGCCTCCACAAGTGTTGAAGGTTGCCTGTCGGTCCCACCATGACTTGAAGGGAATTTTACGTGTTCTTCCTGCTTGAAATTCTTGACACACTCTTCTTACTGCAACTTGACTCTTCCCTGATTGCTTTGTCCCAACGATACTTAATACCTCTTGTGGGTCTTGAAGGTGGTGACGCTCTGCCTCTTTTCCTGGTGAAGCTCGACTCCCTGATTGCAATGGAGTACATTGGGCCTGGCGTGACAACACTGTTTAATAACCAGGTGCTGGTAGAGATTCCTGTGGGCTGTTCATGGGATGATGAAGTGGAAGCTGCACACTTCACACCTACAAGGAAAACAGACCATTAGTTCCTAGATACATGAAGCTTGTTGTATGTGTTGTGATTCCTTGTAATGTGTTTGATAACTGATTCCCTACAAAACTAAGACTACACAAAATATATGATGGGAAAATGGAGGAAGCATGACAAGCACTGCATGGTATGGAACTGTGCTGATATTTAATATGAAATATGGCTAAATTCCATACTGTCATATTCAAGAAACAAAAATTGAAAGAAAGGAAAGCACCGGGTAGAGAAAATCTGAAAAGTATGGCAGTATAACGTTTGAAGCTGAGAAATGCGCGTTTGATAAATACGTCCCTATTATAATTTAAAGGCAAAAATTTGAAGGATGATGCAGAATAGAAGAAAACACCAGATAGAAGAAATTTGCATGGCATCACAGATATTTCAATGGCATGACAGTTAATACACAAGTTTGAAAGATGAACCTGATTAAATATTTCTGTATCTCTGTGCTCATGAAGAACACAAATAAAAAACTTACAATTTGAAAAGAAGAGTCATTTTAAACTTTGATCCGTACCTTTTAAGTTTATTAATTTTATTCATAGTCAGTTTATGGTTCCAGAGAAACAACAATTTCAAATCTAGCCTATCTTTTTGAAACCCACTGTATAATGAACACGTCATTATAAGGGAAAGAATTTTGTAGCCAAATACATGAGGAAATATTATATAAGAAAATATTTATCAGATGAATAACAAATTAGGAAAAGAACTATCTGAAATAGTCCAACTTTCAGGTGAACTGGATAAAAAAAAAAATAAATAAATAAAATAAATAAATAAATAAGTAGTTTAATAGAACAAAGCAGTATTAGAAAAGTCTAATGCAAATTTAGAATGGAAATGTGTGTGTGTGTGTGTGTGTGTGTGTGTTTGAGAAGGGGTTATGTCTTTTTGAGTGCATGACCATTGTTTTGGCTGCCTGACTAGGTTTTTGAGTGTCACCAGATTTTTGAGTGCATCACCAGTTTTTTTAGTGCATCACCAATTTTTTTGAATGCATCACCAGTATTTTTGAGTTCATCACCAGTATTCTGAGTGCCACCAGTTTTCTTGTGCCACCAGTTTTTTTTTTTTTTTTTTGAGTGTCATCAGTATTTTCTGCATGAGAGTGCGTGGGTGTGCATACAGCGTTATTAAAGGTAGGTAAGTAGGTAGGTGTGTGTGTGTGTGTGTGTGTGTGTGTGATAATGAATAAAGGAAAATAATGACCAATCGTAGTTAACAAGCCAACCGCTACTCAGCACAGCGAATAAGCAGAGGGACCACAAAATAGCAGCCACGGACACACCAATCCAACATGATTTTACGTGCTTATATAATATAATCTCAAATTCACTTCCTTAATTATCACCTCAGTAAGCTTAATCAGACGTCAATCACCTGGACAAACAAGCAACCAACTTACCATCTGGTCAGCATACTTCTCTCACCTGACAAGTTAAATCACTTTACCTGCAGTCTAATCACCCTTGCAGCTTATTCCCCCGCAAAATGCTAAACTTCTATAACTTCCCATCTGATCAGCATATTCATCTCTCCCCTGATAAGCTTAACTACTTAAGTGTTGTAATCACCATCTTTTCAACCTAATCACACCTACCAACCTCACCTGGTCAACCTATATCAGCTCAAGCTAATCACATTACCTAACGTGGCTTACCTAATCCCCATACCTGGACAAAACTAACCCAATCACACCTATCCATTCTAATCCTCACGTATTCAACCTAATCATTCGCAATCTCAAGGGTTACACATTAATTCCATGCACTGAGTAATAATCTAATATTCTTATCATTACCATACTCTTACCTTCACTCCTTCACCGCCTCCTTCAGCCTTCCGCCACGAGACCACCGCACTTCGACCTTTCTCCCTCGTTGCGAGTCGTGAAAAGAGCCGAGCGGGGACACCAGGCTGGAGGAATACGAGACAATGATCCCTATTCTGAAACACTTCTGCGCCGCACCTCCACTAAACTGATAAGACTAAATGAAGTTGCACAGGTTTTCAAGGATGTTTTAATGGTTCTAGTGACATTAACACGATTTCTATATTATTAACAGGAGAAACGCAATTGAAAACCCGGCTAATCATCTCTGTGGCATTTGAAAAAAAAAAATATGGTGAGAGAACAAATGAAGCGTTTCAGAATATGTTGCTATATAAGTTCTTTTTCTATCACTGGTATTAATTTGTGTGCGTTCGTATGTTTGCTGGCTTGTGTAAGTAAAGTTATTTTATTAAAAATATCGATGTTTTTTAAGTTTGTAATTAACGAGTGTTTGAATGATTGTAGGTCTCTCTCTCTCTCTCTCTCTCTCTCTCTCTCTCTCTCTGACTAAAATATTATACGTATGTAAGATGAACTCCCAAAATATAAGAGTACGATAAGTAAAGTGATTCGGAATTAAAAGAAGTTTCTAACAGGTTATGAATGAGTTCCAGAACAGTGAACGAGACGACACATTGTTTCCTTAATGGATCAAAAGAAGAAGAAAAAAAAAAAAACATTATTAAGAAACGTCATATGATCTTAGGAAACTTATTATACTGATCGACTAATGATAATAATAACAGTGAAGGAAGGAAAATAGGAGGAGAAGGAGGAGGAGGAGGAGGAGGAGGAGGAAGGAGGAGGAGGAGGAGGAGGAAGTGTAGGTTATAATAATATAGTAGGAAAAACGAGACAGTAAATAGTCATAGGAAGTGAAGGTGGTAGTAGTAGTAGTAGTAGCGGTGGTAGTGGTGGTGATTATGGTGGTGGTGGTGATGGTGGTGGTGGTGGTGGTGGTTGTATTAGTAGTAGTAGTAATAGTAGTAGTAGTAGTAGTAGTAGTAGGAGGAGGAGGAGGAAAGGAAAATGAGTCTGGTTTTAATACTTGCGGTACTTCTCCTCTTTCTTCTCTTCCTGAAATCCACAAACTTTAGACATAAAAATGGCGGCAAGACACTTGGATTTGCTTCCCCCCCCCCTCTCTCTCTCTCTCTCTCTCTCTCTCTCTCTCTCTCTCTCTCTCTCTCTCTCTCTCTCTCTCTCTCTCTCTCTCTCTATATATATATATATATATATATATATATATATATATATATATATATATATATATATATACTATAAGGAATATCGGTCCTTCCGTCTGAACAAATGAAGAAAAAAAATGAAGATACTGACGAGAAAGAAATAATTGACAGAATAATGGAGGGTGAATGAAATGTTAACATAAACACAGTTTCGTTCAGGAAATCAGTGAACGCCTTAGGACCAAAATTCGCCGCACTTCCTGTCTGCGGCCGACGCGTCAAGACGAGCATGACTGGATGGCTGCCTCGCTATTTTTGGCGCTAAGTGGATGATGCGTCGGTGTGAGCCACTCTCCCCTCTCCCTCCCCGCCCCCTGGTCGTGGTATTCTGGGCTGGTCCGCGGAGGGCGCGGGGCCATCCAGGTTTCCATTAAGGGGAGGCATTAACACGGTGCCCAAATTAGCCTCGCTATTCTGTGGAGGAGAAAATAAGCGGCATCGAGTCTTTATTAACATTATTTTTCACGAGATTTGGAGTGCAAATAAAATTAAGCTTGTATTTTAAGTTTTGCCCGAGTTTTGCGTTGTGTCTGGGGAAGATGATACCACACCACGCTGTCCCTCCACCCCGCGCCGCGTGTCACGCAGCGCGGCTCGCCACCCAGCACGACGCTCTTGTGTGCTGCGGGGAAGTGCCTCAGGGTATCAAACATATTAAAAAAGAGATGCCATTGTTTTCCTCCATCATTCTGTACCCTCCTTTTGTTTTCCGCGTTGAATACCTGCATGTGTTGCACCAAAAAATACCTCATAGAAAAAAAAGTCTTGCCTGGAAAATCACTGCGCTGGTTCGTGACTCGCTGTATTTCTGAGCGAGTGTGTGAGTCACTCGGCGTTCTCACGCGACGAACAGCGGCCGACTTCCTGTCTACGGCCGACGCGTCAAGACGAGCATGACTGTTTGGCTGCCTCGTTATTTTTGGCGCTAAGTGGATGATGCATCGGTGTGAGCCACTCTCCCCTCTCCCTCTCCCCTCTCCCTTCGTAAATACCTGATTATTAAGGCGGAGGAGGAGATGTTTAAGAATCGAGTGAGAAATTAACACTATTTGTAAGCGACTGAGGAAAACCATTAGAAGAAACATTACAACAAATTATTCATGGCAGATTCCTCCTCTTCCCCATCAATATTTTACGGCGGCGTAATTGCCTCCCAAACAGTAGGACGAGACTTGCCGGTAAGGAGTGAAGCAGCGCCACCAAGGAACAGGGAAGAGGACCACGAGGCTGCCGTCACCTGCCATCATCTGCTGTCTGCCGCATCCCTCCTGCCTCTTCCTGTGATTGGGGTTGAAGGATCTTGTTTCTTCCACAACAAAAAAAGTAGTCAAGATTAAAATCAAAACCGAATAAAGTTATTTGGCGAGGAGTTAAGGCAGCGAGAGGAGGAGGAGGAGGAGGAGGAAAGGAAGAAGAAAGTTTGCCAGTTGAAATTAAGCAGGATAGTTGAAATTAAGCAGGATAGAAGAGTGTAAGATAAGGGACCCCTTTGACTCCTATATGTTCCTAAATCACAGCAAAACTCCCTTAACACACACACACACACACACACACACACACACACACACACACACAAAACAAATAAATAAATAAATTAATTAATACAGAGGGATTTTATTGTACGGCTGGCAAGGAGGTGAAGTCTGTTGTCATACTGTGCTGCAACCAACACACTGCCTTGCTAACTTAAAACCTAAGCAATTAAAAAACACAAGAAAACAAACTAAACACTTAAAAATACATCTTTATAAATTCCATTAAACTTTCCTATATGTTTAACAATATATATATATATATATATATATATATATATATATATATATATATATATATATATATATATATATATATATATATATATATATATATATATATATATATATATATATATATATATATATATATATATATAAAAACACACACACACACACACACACAAATAGAAGAAATACATTGTTTTGAAGGTTACAAGAAAGCTGAGACCTTTAAAAAGTAATATTAGGAATTTAGGATGACAGTAAGATGACAAAAAAACATTACTGTTACATGGAAACACACACACACACACACACACAGCCTTCCCCAGCTCTCCCATGCCCACACAGGTCTGTGCATGCCTTGGACACAGAGAAGGGCACCATCAATGTGTACACCATCTCTACCATCCTGAGAATGACAGGTGGCAGGGTGAGATAAGGAGATAGAGAGATAGACATGTATACATACTTTCATTCATTCACTCCTCCTCCTCCTCCTCCTCCTCCTCCTCCTCCTCCTCCTCCTTGTGCAGGCTCTGGTGCACTCTAGTTTGAGGAGTTCTTTGGCCGCCAAGTTCCTTATTGAAGGCGATGAGGAGTTGCTGGAGGAGGTGAAGGAAATTTTCTGTATCTATGACAAGCAAGGTAAGGATTCGGCGTTCATCTTTGACCCGTGTTTGGAAATCCTTCACTCTCTCACCACTGTTTTCCAAGACTACAGAGGTGATCAGCTGGGTTGTCATGACTTTCTGCTGCTGCATCATTTCACACCCACACACACCACCCCTCACCCCTCACCCCTCACCCATATTTAAACCTTATAAAACAACTGTAAATTGAGGGAGTTACTGGAAACAGAAGAGAGAGGGAGGAAGAGAGGAAGAGGAAGAGAAGATACTGTTACTCCTTGCATAATGGAGACTAAGAGAAGGAGAGGGAGGAGATAGGTGGAGGAAAAAAAAAAGAGGAATGGGGGAGGGGTGTACCAGGCACCTCACATCATGTAACAATAGTGAAAATAAAAGGGAGGTGGTAGAGGGCGGTGCACCTCACACAAGTCCAGAGAAGCAAGGGGACGCCATCACACAATCCGTCACCACCACCACACCACAGCAACGGGTGGTGAGTGTATTACTATAACAACAATGAAAGTTGAGAGGTTAGTGTCAATATTCATCCTGTGCTAACACCACCACTAGTCTGTCATCACAAAATCCCCATCACTCACCACAAACACACCACCATTCACCACAAACACACCATCACTCACCACAAACACACCACCATTCACCACAATCACTCAGGGCTGGAAAAACACACATTTAAAAAAACCCAACTTTTTTTTTATTATTTTGGGAGGTTTACTGATTTTTGTTTATTCTTCATATTTTTATGTAAATCAGTTTAAATAAGGAATTAAAAAGTAATCTAAAATAAAACAAAAGGTATGGTGTTTTTTTTTTTATGTAGGAGGGGGACTGGCCAACAGCAAAAAAATAAATAAAATAAAATAAATAAATAAATAAATAAATAAATAAGATAAATAAATAAATAAGTAAATAAATAAATAAAATAAAATAAAAAAATATATAAAAAATAAAAAAAACTTCCAGCAAGAAGGAAAGGTAGATGTTGACAGACAGAGCTGAAAGAGTTTGACTGGGCAAGGTGCAAGCATGGAGGCACAGCTTCAGAGAATAACAGGAGGGATCCCACCAGGTCCATAAGCCTTCCGAGGGTTTAGGCCAGCGAGGGCATGGAAAACATCATTGGGAAGAATTTTAATACGTGGCATGAAGTAGTCAGAGGGTGGAGGAGAGGGAGAAACAAGCCCAGAATCATCCAAGGTAGAGTTTTAGCAAAGGTTTGAGCAAAGAGTTCAGCTTTAGAAATAGATGTGATAGCAGTGGTGCCATCTGGTTGAAATAAAGGAGGGAAAGAAGAAGAAGCAATGTTATTGGAGATATTTTTGGCTAGATGCCAGAAATCACGAGGGGAGTTAGATCTTGAAAGGTTTTGACATTTTCTGTTAATGAAGGAGTTTTTGGCTAGTTGGAGAACAGACTTGGTATGGTTCCGGGCAGAAATATAAAGTGCATGAGATTCTGGTGATGGAAGGCTTAAGTACCTTTTGTGGGCCACCTCTCTATCATTGTATAGCACGAGAACAAGCTGTGTTGAACCAAGGTTTAGAAGGTTTAGGTCGAGAAAAAGAGTGAGGAATGTATGCCTCCATGCCAGACACTATCACCTCTGTTATGCGCTCAGCACACAAAGACAGGTCTCTGACACGGAAGCAGTAGTCATTCCAAGGAAAATCAGCAAAATACCTCCTCAGGTCCCCCCAACTAGCAGAGGCAAAACGCCAGAGGCACCTTCGCTTAGGGGGATCCTGAAGAGGGATTGGAGTGATAGGACAAGATACAGAGATGAGATTGTGATCAGAGGAG
>NW_026973699.1:702500-780000 GCF_035594125.1 Scylla paramamosain
AGGGAGGGAGACACAAGCAAGTCTTGTGTAGCCACAATATACTGTATATGGTGAGACACTATCATTTTTTCCCTAATTGTACTTTTAGTTTGCAGCTTTACAATAACATCCTCATTTAAATATATTCTGTCATCAGATCTTATAATTCAATACACTGTACTTATTAATATAAATATTCGTTCAAAGAGGATGCTACGGTTTATCTTCGACCCACTCGGTCCGGCAATGACGGTGCTCTACGGATCGTCGCGCATCGAGACGCTCGGTGCCGTCGGAGTGACAGAGAAAGCAGGCGAAAACAAAAGGCAACTGAATGTCAGCTTATGCACATGTCTGAATGGCTGGTGAGTGCTACTGCTCCGCTGGTCAGCCCCCATCTCTGCCTTGCCTTCCCTACCCAACAATATCCTTCCCAGCTGTAGCATTAACACTCAAAGGCAAGACAACATAGGACTGCAGTGACTGCCTGCATTGTGGTTCATTTACCTACACTACAACATCAAAAGCTACACTCAAATTATCTTTTACATAGATTTATACTAACTCCTTCCCTACATGGTGGTGCATCCTGATATTTAAAATGGACTGTGAAGCAGCACAGTTAAATCAGAATGTAGTTCAAACTTTTAAAATGTGTAAGTTGTTCTCAGACATCACCTTGCCTGTTCATTAAAGAAAGAAGAAAAAAAAAGTATGGAGGAGGAAGACAAATTCATAATAAGTAGGTACAAGAATTAACTTAACTAGCAAATATGAATTATTAGCTCAACCTCTAACAAACCTTTACAAAAACAGCACAACTCCAGTTCCCAGCCACAACTGGTTGGCTGACATAAGAAATTTATAACTTACTGTAAACATTTACAAGAAAGCAACAAAGCAAAGACACGTTTACTTGACGTTAGCCAAAAGCCGAATGTTGTCCAAACACGATTCCCGTCATCACGTCAGCAAAGTCACCCTTCCATCCACCGCAAGAGACCAACAAGTGACGAGCGGCTCCGACAACAAGCGATGCAGCACGTGCACGTGCACGCGTACTCGCAGACTCCCCGCTGGGGCTCCGGTCTAAAGAGGCGCGTCAATCCAATGTGAAAATACACTCACAAAATACACTCACAAAATGCCGACATAACAGAAATAAAGGGAAGAGACAAAAGTGTACAGTGTGTGCCACCTGTATCCACGGAATAGGAGGAATAAAATAAAAGAGAAAACACAATAATGGGACTGTGAGCATGAAGGGAAAAAGATGCAAAGTCTTCTTTCTCTTAAGACTGTGTCCTCTCCAGAGACATTTTCTCAGAGCAATGCATAAATACAAATGTAACAATAAATGAATTAGATGAACACAAGAGAATGGAAGCATTACTCCACATGTTGAAATAAAGCTGGTAGAGTAACTAAGCCCCTGACTACAGGGAACAATGCTGTGTGAGTATGCAATGTAAAATGTTAAAATTATATGGTGGAAGCCACGTCACATTTTAAGTCCATACCAAAATTTGTAATTAATGTGTAACATTTGGAAGGCGACCGTGCAGAATGAAACGGACAGGTGCAACAAACGACAGCGTGGTGAAAGGGTGACCAGAGCCTTCCAGCAGCCTCCCTGAGCCTCACCTTGCAGTCTGCTGTGAGGCAAGAGAATGCCACATTGTCCTCCTCAAAGCGGATCATCGTGCGTTTTGTCTCCCGGTTCACGTTCCGGGCCTGCCGGGAAGTAACATTGAGCGCACGTCAGATTTGCAATGGGGGGCCCAAATTGACTTACTTATACTAATACTTCTATTGCTATTACTATCATCACTGTTTATATTGCTTCTTGTCACATCCGTGCTCTTAATAACTTAATTTCATGCTTTCAGATTCTGCTTCCAGACCAATCTTCATTCTACTTTCCGGGAGATCTGTAGTGAAAATGTTCAAAATCTGATGAAAAAAAAAAGTGAAGACAACTGTAAAAGACTATAGATAAGCTAATTATTAATAGATTTTAAAAAAGGGGAGTAAATGCTTATGTGGTGAGGTGTGTGGTGAGGCGTGGTGTGTGGGTGGAGTTTGGTGTGCTCTTCACGGAATGAAGACAGGCAGCAACACACCTTCCTTGTGTTGTGGTGCCACGTCTTGATGTGGTCACCACTGCCAGCTTCCATCCTCATTATCCTACTGAAGGCCACACCCAGCAACTCCTTACGCTGTAACAATGTGTAATGTAAATAATGAAGGCCACTTGCAACGAGGGAGCTACAGTGCTACCACAACACACTTGATGACAGGCAGAACAAGGAGAACAGGTGGACATCCTACATCTTTAGCTTAGAATACGGTTGCATCTCTCTCTCTCTCTCTCTCTCTCTCTCTCTCTCTCTCTCTCTCTCTCTCTCTCTCTCTCTCTCTCTCTCTCTCTCTCTCTCTCTCTCTCTCTCTTCGCACCGGCACTGGCCTGAAGGGTACGCTGCACACCTTACACGAGGAAGAGACACAATTTCAGGTCTGCTTCTTTCATTAATCACACACACACAGACATAACTCTTTTTTATTATTACTTTGTGAAAACTGAGAATATGTTTAATTAAACATATGGACCCCAATTTGCATCAATGTTTGTTTCTTAGGTCAACTTAAAAAACTGATTGTAAATATAAAATTTTCTTTTTCAATTATCAAAAACAAACAGTCAAAGTGCACTGATAATTTAATAGTGCACTATGAGCTTAAAGTGATGCAAGATCACTAAGATTCAGCCAAGCAATGGATTACAGGTTATATTACAACTGCAGTGTGATGAGAATTATCTTTACACATCAAACTCTTTATGATTTTCACAAAAAAATCAACAAAGTAATGAACATGAGTGCAATGGAGGGATCTGAATGATTTCAACACTTGATATCACGTTACTCAGCGTGGTGTCCTGAACCAGAACATTTAAAACAAAATGACATTTGTGCAAAATGACGACAATCATATCAACAGTAAATATGCATTCTCTTCACAGAAACAGTGCTTAATGTGCTACCGACAATTAAATACAGCGAACGCGGCGAGAGCAGTGCCGTGCGGAAGGCCTCGGAACACCAAGAATTAGTGAATGCACAACATCCTGCTTGTCGGGGTTTACGTGCCGAAAGGAGCACAAAGCATAAGGCGCGTCTTTCCGTGTCAAGATGAGTACGAACAATTGCTGTTCAAAATTTCAAATCGGAATAAGGTCATTTCAAATAAAAGGAATATATAAAACAATATATGAATACATCTTTTAAGTTGTATCATCTCAATACCTGGGGTAAACAGCAAGGAACACAAAGGAAGGTTGCTTTTCACATCAAGTGAAGTGAGTCTAAGTGAGCCTGAAAAGGCCAACACTCAAATCTACAATCACAGCTCTTGCCAATGTTAAAAACAAGAAGAAGAAGAAGAAGAAGAAAAAGGAGAGAGAGAGAGAGAGAGAGAGAGAGAGAGAGAGAGAGAGAGAGAGAGAGAGAGAGAGAGAGATCCTTCCCCTGGCCTTCGAAGTGCTAAGGTCAAGCCACCTCTCACCCAAGAATCTTCACTTCCTCTTCCTCCTCTTTCTCCTCGACTCAAGATGGAGGGAGATGTACGGCCGCCGATTGACTAAGGCAAAGACATACAGTGGCCATTGATATCACTAGTGTGTATGTGTGTGTGTGTGTGTGTGTGTGTGTGTTAAGGAATGGGACACCTGTACACACACACACACACACACACACACACACACACACACACACACACACACACACACACACAACATGACTATCACCAGATCCTAAAAAAAAAAAAAAAAAAAAAACATACAAATGCGAGCTTTTCAAAATTTGTTAACCCCAAATTTATATGCAGATTTCGGCGTTAAATCGTTAACCAATTGCGATATTTTATAGTGCAGCGAAGTTTCATCGGCCGGGGAGAGGGTGGGAGAGGGGAGGCTGGGAGAGAGGATAAATCGGAAGGGCGAGAGGGGGGAGAGAGGGGAGAGGGAAGGGCAAAGAGGAATGGTCTGCAGGTGGAGGGAGGGAGGGAGGGAGGGCGAGAAAAACAGTGTGTGGGCAGCGTATGAAAGGCGGAGAGAGAGAGAGAGAGAGAGAGAGAGAGAGAGAGAGAGAGAGAGAGAGAGAGAGAGAGAGAGAGAGAGAGAGAGAGAGGATCGGGAGTACAAGAGAGGTATAGGGAGGGGTGGAGGGAGAGAATAGAGGCATGGAGGTGAGAAGGATATGGACTATGGGGGAGGGAGAGCAAGGAGAGGAGAGGAGAGTGGAGGTTGGGGAGGAGGGAGGCCTGGGAAAGAGGAGAGGAGGTTGGGGGTTGTTGAGGAGGGAAGGGAGTGAGGAGCTGCCCGGACGACTGGTCAAAAATTATCACAACCAAAAATTAGTAGATTGTGTAATGCTGTGTGTGTGTGTGTGTGTGTGTGTGTGTGTGCGTGCGTGCGTGCGTGCGTGCGTGCGTGCGCGCGCGCGCTCATACCAAATACAAACGAGATCACTCACCTGATGTGTTTTATCATCCGCCCCCATCACCCGGTCACCCCACCCTGCCCTCCCTCCCCACATCCCGGCCCCACACATCCCGCCCACGCACCCCGCCTGACCCACCACACCACCAACACCACCACCACCACTACTGGTTACACATTGTCAAAATTATAGGCATTCACTAATACTTGCATCTGACGGGCCGCTCACCTCATTCTCCTCATCACGTTCTCTTGTGTCGATGAGACCGCGCCTCAGCCTCAGGTCCAGCCGCGGAACAAGCGCTCCTCGCCTCGGAAGTTGTGCCACACGCCCATACGTCCACGGCACGCCACTGTGCTTACTGATTCCGGCCCTTTAATTCTGCCACCTGGTAACTGTCACTAGGGATGCTCTCGCTCCCTCATTGGTTCATGTATTCCCGTTTTTTTTTTTTTAAATTTGGGCAGCAAATTGGCTCTTACCAAAATCTATATTTAGTAATAAGACACTAGGTTATTCTGACCTTCATAACCTGATGTCTTATATATAAAATTTTGACGGAAGGATATAATTTATCTGCATCACATTTTAAAGAAAACGGAAACACTGAGGCCAATCAGGGAGCTCTAGCATCGGTCAGTGGCAGTGTTACCATGCTCGCGTGTCCTCAGCTGGCAAAACTGAGGAGCGTTCATATCGAAATTGAGTGGCGAAGCTTCATTTGCTCTGAATCGTGACTGTATGAATATGTATCTGAGATTTGTGGTCGTAATAAGAAACGGGTGTGAGAATGACAATGCAAAGATTTCATGGCCGCTGCAATTTGAAAAAGGGATACAGTCAGGTGCGGGTTTGGTTGAAGTGGAGTGAAGGTGGGTGATGCATTCATTGCCTCATTGCCTCACCGCCTCCCTGCCTTGCGTCACTGCCACGGCCAAAAAAAAAAAACATTGTTGCTCTGCTAGAATGATCGACAAGTGGCACCGGTAACTGTGTTAGAGGCCTCGCTGAGGGATTCCTCACTGACAGAGGCACGCCCCTGGCCTGACGGGTCACTGGCAGGGTAACAGCGTTGGTCTCTGCTCTGCCAAGGACATGGGGCAGTCTCATTCTCCCAGGGGGCGAGGGGCAGCCCTGACTTGATTCCAGAGGCAGGTGTGGCCCTCTTGTTTCCCTTTTATCTCCTTGGCACTGAGGTCCGATGGTTAAACGGTTTGGTATTTCAATTATCTTTAACAGTAACAGTGGAAGTCATTACTATTTTAAAAGGTGTTTTCAAGATTCTAGTGATAATTTAACAAAGATCGTCATTGAGAGAGCCACCCATGAGAATCTGACTAATCATCTCTGTAGCCTTTGGAAAAATAACCCTTATGAGAAAACTCAGGGTTTAGAAATACGTGGCTATAACATCGAGATAAAGTGGCCTCCTTTGTTTTTCCTTCCCTCCCATCCTTCCACCAAGTCTAAGGGAGGCTCAGCAAGGCACCTCCTCCTCTCCTCCGTGGCTCTAAATTAATAGTGTTATTCCCACACACACACTCCCGCCTCCCCTCTTTACAGGCTGGTTGCAATTTACAGGCTTTTTGTAACATTCCTTCCCTGCCTCCAGAATGTAAGCAGACCTGTTCGATGGCTCTAATTTGCGTGCCCTTGCTGAGGTCACGACGGTGAGCAGGGAACGGCGTGTGTCTGTGTGTGTGCCCTGTATGTTGGCTGTCCTGTCTTTGTCAGATGTACCGCGCTCCGGGACAAGAGAAAACAAGGAAATGAGAAGACGGAAAGACGAGAAGACAAGGAGAAGAGAAGACGAGGAGACGAGGAGATGGAGAGACGAGAAGACGAGAAGACGAGGAGACGAGAAGATGAGAAGACACAGGTGAAAGAAAAAAGAAAAACTGTGGTGTAATGTATGAGATCTGGAAGGTGTGTATGTGTGTGTGTGTAACGAGGACCACAGGAGTAGATGAGAAGCGGTTCATATGAGGGAATGAAGCATCGCTTCCTACATCGATCACACACACACACACACACACACCATGGGGATCTGATGCTTGAATAGTCCTCGTGATCAAGGCTCGTGAGAAGGTGTGTGTGTGTGAGTGTGTGTGGGTGGGTGGGTGGGTGCGTAGGTGCGTGAAGGGAGTGCAGGAGGGTGGGACAGAGAGAGAGAGGGAGAGAGAGAGGCACCACCACGTTCGGCTCCTTCCGCTGCGGCCCGATCGAGTAATTAGCCAGCAGGGGTTAATAACGACCGCTGAATAGGATGCGCCCTTCCTCACCCTGGGCCGGAATATTGGCTCCACCGCGCCCCTCGAGCTACGCCAGGCGGGGGAGGGCAGGAGGAGGGTGAGGGCGGCGCGGGAAGTGTCACCTCTTTGGAATTATTAGTAACTGTCTTGTTCTCGTATTTACTTGGATCTAATTGTTTATCTGTGTCTGTATTCGTATATTTGGATCAGCTTCTTTGTTTCTATTCGTCTGTTTGTTTGTTTTTTATCTCCTATTGATCTATCTGTGATTTTTATAATTGTATTTATCTGCTGTTTCGAGCTACATGTCTGTCTATTCGTCTGTTTGCAGTTCATATATCTGTATGCATCTCTGTATTTCAGTCTACCTGTTTATTCATCTACCTATCTATCTATCTATCTATTTATCTATCTATCTACATATGAAATCATCTTATCTTTCTTCTTTCGTCTCAAAACACACACACACACACACACACACACACCTGCAGCAGGGAGGGAAGGAGAGAGGGGGACAGGGAGGTGGCGCCGCTACCTGGGCCCATAAATCACCTTATTTTATTCGCTGCGTCAACTCGCCTCTCCTCGTTTATAATATACTTTTACTTCAAATGCAAAAATATGTGATAACCACAGCGCGCCGACACACACACACACACACACACACACACGGCGGCAATAATATGACCTGCTCCATTACATTCTTCCTTCCTCCACTGAAGACATTCTCGTGAAATCAAAAGTCACAGCAGCAAAATGCCTAAATATATGTCCAGGAGAGAGAGAGAGAGAGAGAGAGAGAGAGAGAGAGAGAGAGAGAGAGAGAGAGAGAGAGAGAGAGAGAGAGAGAGAGAGAGAGCGGGGGGTGAGGAAGGGGAAAGAAACTAAGAGAAACTAATAACTAGAAGATCGAGTTCCTTTTTTTAATAATATACAAATTTATGGATGGGAATGATAGATGGATATAGGTAAGCATGTTTGGGACAGGGACTACAACGTGTAGGCCTAATGGCTTCTTGCAGTTTCCTTCATTTTCTTATGTCCTTATGAAACCTACACATAACGCAGCCGTGGTGGGCGTCAGGAGGCCTCGTCACTATACATAAGCTGCTTCGCTAATTAACCACTGTAAGCTCGAAAGTCGCACAGCACACTGGTTCCACTAATAGCGTAATGCACAATAATGATAGGAGGGAATGGAGAGATGCTTTAAATCGTCACAATCAGGCGAGGAGCTGCAAGGGAAAGGAGTCTGATGTGTCGAGAGTAGCATCTTATTTCAGTGTAGCATTTCACCACCAGATGAAAGAGACCTTAACCCATTCGTTGCTAGACACAGTGCTTCCTACAATGCTACAATGCTCACCTACAGCTTTTTTACGCACTTGATTCTCGTACTACCTTCTTTTAAATATTTATTTACCCTAGAAAGAACAAAATTTATTTTCTCCTTTTTTTTTTCAGTGTCTCTGCAAACATATCTTTTACAGTCCCCTGAAGGGTTAAGGACAACCAAAGCAGTGAAAATGTTGTAAGATATTCTATATACTACTCAACCACGGGAGGAGGAATAGAAGCGGAAAACAAGAATGAACGAGAGGTTGTTGCAAGTGTACACTGCAGAAGGAAATAGAAGGGAAAAGAACAAAGAGAGAGAGAGAGAGAGAGAGAGAGAGAGAGAGAGAGAGAGAGAGAGAGAGAGAGAGAGAGAGAGAGAGAGAGAGAGAGAAGGGGGAAGGGGGGAAGGGTGGAGCATGGCAGGAGGAGTAGGAAGAGAGAGAGAGAGAGACGTGAGATAGGCCGGGAGGAGAAGATACACTTACAACAGATAGAGAACAGATGAAGGAAATAACGAGAAGAATTAACGAGGGAGAGAAGAGGAGGATGGACGAGGGTGGGAGGGCGTGAGGCAGGGCGGGAGGAGATGGAAGTAATGCAGAGAGGAATGAGGAAGCTCAGGGAAGGGTGGTAATGGCCTCGAGAGATCAGCTACAATGGTTCCTTTCCCTGACCTGAGGGAGAGAGCGGCCCGCGGCACTCAGGCATTGCAGGTTACGTGGGCGTGAGGCAATCTAGGCATACCTGGAGCTAATCTCTTGACGGAGGCGCTGAAGGAGTTTCCTATATTGATGATAAACTAAGCATTTATTTCTACAAGAAGGCAGGTATATATGTAAATTATTGTTTTTGTATTACGAAACAGCTGTGTGAAAAGAATTAAGTCGAAAATCTGCGGATACCAGGAGCTAATCTCTTGACGGAGGCGCTGAAGGAGTTCCTTATGTTGTTGATAAATATGGTACCGCTAAATTAACCATTGTTTTCGAGAAGGCAGGTTTAGATGTAAATTACTGTAAATTATTCTTTCTTTCTGTCCATCTTTCTCCCACAATGACATACTCTGTTCCACTCTGTTTCAATCTGTTCCACCCTGTCCCACTCTGCTCCTCTCTGTCCTTCTCTGCTCCACTCCACTCTGTCCCTCATCAAAACAAGCCTCACATCCCCCAGTTCATCACCTAAATAACCCACATATTTCGGGCTTCCCTTAATGAGCGCCCGCCGCGTGCACTACCCCTTGTGGCAGAGAAGCGACGGCTGGCGACAGGACATCTGCACTGCACCTTCTGACGAAGAGGCAGAAGGCATGATAGCACGAGTGAGAGGGAAGGAAGCGTGAGGACAGGCGAAGCAGCAGGGAATACTCTAACAACATGCCAGCTAAGGTACTTTTTCCTTTTAACAGCGGGTGCGTTGCAAAGGACTGAAGGAGCGCTAATAAGATGAAGGATGCTTGTGAAGTGTGTAGTCAGTGCAAAGTGGTAGAGGACAGAGAGAGAGAGAGAGAGAGAGAGAGAGAGAGAGAGAGAGAGAGAGAGAGAGAGAGAGAGAGAGAGAGAGAGAGAGAGACAAAGGGACGACAGTGACAAAGACCAGTAGACACATCCACCCACCCACACCGACCCACCCACACACACACACACACACACACACACACACACACACACACCACACCACACACACACACACACAAACACACACACACACACAGACGGACTGAAAGACAGACAGACAGACACAGAGGAGGCTGCCACTTAGTCCGCAGCCGTATCCCTGCCCCGCCTTTGTCACCCTCTCCACGATTGCTCTTAAAATTTAAACTCCTTATTGTTACACATTCTTCTCCCGAGGAGGTGTTGTGAATAGCCATTGTTTCCAGGCACAAGGGGATGCTTTTATCACATTCCACACCGGGGTAGCGCGTGGCCCGGGCCTCCTCCCGGCCCTTACTGATACGCATTTACTGTACATGGGTCTTAGCCCAGTGTCACGAAATAGTTTGAGCTCTCCTTCTTGTTAATCCATCGCTAGAATCATAAAAAGCTTACTTAAAAACTCTCATTACGGCTAATTGCAAAGGCCACAAGCATTGTTATGGTTCTCACTAGTCTTTCCCCTATCAATGATGCAGTATCCTTGTTAATCTGCCACTAGAATCATAAAAGCTGCCTTGAAAACTCTCGTTACGACTGATTTCAAAGGCTATAATCGTAATTGGGTTCTCATGGGTCTCTTTTTATCAATGAAAACAGCAATAACGCTGGTAATTTTTTAAGAAGCTATTACCGAATGGCCGAAGAACACTCACATGCTTCCTATCAATCTAATCTTCGACGGCGACTGCATCGGGAGCTCTGGAAGGCGGCATGAGCCTTTACAAAAGTGTCACTTGAAAAATCTGCCTGCGCCATTGCGGGAGGGAACCGATTAACTAAGACTCCACAAATTCAACCCTTTGACTACCATGGGCATTCTTCACTAACCTCTAAAACTGTGTAAAAATAGTTTGCGTGAAGGAAGTTAATCTTAGCTTTTTTCAGACTACAAAAATATTTAAGAGAGCTTAGTACGTAAATAAGTTTCTAAAGATCTGTTCGCGAAAGGATAGTTTTACCACGACTGCCTTCCGTCACTTCAGGCTAAGAACGTTAAAAAAAGTGCACGGGTGATGTGGTGCAGAGGACGAAAGCTAAATATAGAAAGCAATACACACATACCCGCCCCCCGAGTCAGGCGGATCAGGGTAGGCGTAAGGGTGTGTGGGCGGGTCCCTCGGGTCACTTGGGCGGCGGTGGCATGAATACACGATACACTCGATAATTATTCATGTAGCGGGCACGGTAGATCACTGAGTCCTGTATTTCCACACGTTTCGCCGCCTCATAGCGACTACTGGTAACTTCAGAGCGATAGAAAAGATACTGTGGTTTTCAATGGTGTTTTTATGATTCTACTTATAGTTTAGCAAGAATTTCGTATGATTAATAGGAAAAACATCCATGAAGACCTAAACAATAATAATAATAACTACTACTACTACTATTACTACTACGTACTACTACTGCTACTACTACTACTACTACTACTACTACTGTCATCACATAAGCCACCACTGTAAGAATCACTTCACGAGGAAATCAAGACCCGAACAAAAGATCTGTATGAAATAGAAATGTTTCATAGAGGGACTGCCACGTGTAGGCCTGATGGCTTCTTGCAGCTTCCCTTATTTTCTTATGCTCTTATGTTCTTATCTATCAGCTGAGGTCCCGGTGCTCCAGTCAAGGGCAAAGGTTATCTACGGAGTTCGCAGAGGAAAAAATAGTTCAGTGTATGGGAAAAAAAAAAATCATTTCTATTCACCAGTCTTATAATGATGTTCAGTGACTAGAAAAAAAGGTCGTTTCCCATCATCCTCCTCCTCCTCCTCCTCCTCCTCCTCCTCCTCCTCCTCCTCCTCCTCCTCTTCCTACTCGTCATGCTTCTCCCACTCATCCTTCTCCTTCACTCGCTACTCCTTCCTTTCTCCTTCTCCTCCTCCTCTTCCTCCTCCTTGTCATGCTTTTCCTTCCTTTCTCTTCCTCCTCCTTCTCCTCCTCCTCCTCCTCCTCCTCCTCCTCCTCCTCCTCCTCCTTCTCCTCCTCCTCTTTCTCCTTCTCCTCCCCCTCTTCCCCCTCTTCCTCTTTCTCCTCTTCCTTCTTCTCTTGTTATTCCACATCTCCCTCTTCTTGCTTCTCCTCCTTCTCTTCCTCTTCCTCCTTCTCCTCCTCCTCCTCCTCCTCCTCCTCCTCGTCTTCCTCTTTCTTCTCTTCCTTCTCCTCTTGTAACTCCACCTCTCCCTCCTCCTCCTCTTCCTCCTCCTCTCCCTCCTCCTCCTCCTCGTTCTCTTCCTCTTCCTCCTCCTTCTTACTTCTTTTCTATAGCGGTAACACTAATGGGGCGGGACAAAAGGACAAAATACATGCACTATACATTATAAACCTCAAGAAAACCCCTAAAAGTCGTGGCCTCGCGTCCCATAAAGGAGAGTCACGTAGCGAACACTGGAGTTGGATGGAGATGGCAGTAGGAGTTTTCGTTATTATTTTTTACGTGAGTGTTAAGAAGTCTAGATAGGTGTGAAAAATATGACGAGAAGTAGGGATTTTTTTTTTATCAGTTAGTCTGGTGAAGAGCACAAAATATATAAGTAAATAGATAAATGAATAAATAAGTAAATAAATAAGTTAGTAAATAAATATATAAGAATGTGAGGGTAAGAGTTTAAAATCAGGTTACATTAGATTAGATTAGGTATTATCAAGCAGATTTCCCTCCTTCCACTCTGAACCAGTTTAGAAAAAGTCATCCTTATGAGAAAGTGCTTCAAGTGTTCCTGCTTATAACACGTCAAACGCCTTCACGAGGTGAGAAGTTCAATCATTCGCATCTGAGTACTTCGAAACAAGACTCCAAGAGGCAACGGAACGGAAGGAAATGAGAAAATAAACTCAAATAACCGAAACAGTGAGCTGAACGAAGATTACTGGGAGGGCGACAGGAGGTGAAGGACAGTTTGACGCTCTGGAGTTTCACATACCAGGCCGAGGCAAGGAAGAAGGAAGGAGGGCAGGGACGCACTTGTAATTAATCTTATCGTCTCGTCCCTCCTTCGTTGGCGGCGGGGTCCCTTGGCTGGATTATACACTGAGAGATTGATGCGATGCGATGGGTACCTAGGTAGATAGATGGTGAGAGAGAGAGAGAGAGAGAGAGAGAGAGAGAGAGAGAGAGAGAGAGAGAGAGAGAGAGAGAGGCAGATAAACACACAGACCAAAGAAGAACAAAGAAAGAGATGAAGACAGACGAAATTACCTAGAATCACACACACACACACACACACACACACACACACACACACACACACACACACACACACACACACACACACACACATTCATATATCTACGTACACACGAAACACACACACACAAACACACACACATATACAAACAAACATACATACATACATTAACATTCACCCACGCATGGAATTTCAGTGTTAAGCTAAATAAAACCATCGCGGAGGAGAACGGCCTGAAAAGTTCCATTTATATCACCACGGGGAAAACTCCCTTCGCCTCAAAGTGGTTTGCAGATACAGCACTCGGCACTTCGGGAGAGAAACGCGGCTTTGTCAATGAGCTGCTGGTACTTATTGTTTGTGGAGGAGGAGGAGGAGGAGGAGGAGGAGGAGGAGGAGGATGAGAAGGAGGAGGAGGAGGAGGAGGAGGTTAGGTGTTGATGGTTACTGTGGTTATTTCATATTATTTTTTTCTCTCTCTCTCTCTCTCTCTCTCTCTCTCTCTCTCTCTCTCTCTCTCTCTCTCTCTCTCTCTCTCTCTCTCTCTCTCTCTCTCTTCTCTGGAGTGGGACACGCGGCTTATTTTTGGGTTACTGATGTGTTTCCTTAACCCAAGTGACATTATGGCCAATTGTGGTGCGTGTGCATGGAAATATACCGAAACACACACACACACACACACACACACACACACACACACACACACACACACACACACAGATAGATAGACAGATAGATACAATGTTTGATTGCTTGATCGCATGAGTTGAGTGACCGACTCATTGACTGACAGACACTCACAAATAGATACAGATAGATAGATAGACAGATAGATAAGTAGGTAGGTAGGTAGGTAGGTGGGTAGGTAGGTAAATAAATACATAGCTATACAATGGAAAGAAAATTTGAGAGCAGAGAGAGAGAGAGAGAGAGAGAGAGAGAGAGAGAGAGAGAGAGAGAGAGAGAGAGACTCGCTCCGGTCTGTGTATGGAATCCGTGTTATTCCTCGCATTACTAGAGCCACCATTCTGTAAGGGGAGGAAGACTCTGGGCAGTCAGCCAGCCAGATATAAACATTCTAATGCGGGACTTGCATGACCGCCCCTAATACTTGTCACTCTATTTTTCAGATGTTTGTAAATTACGACGTATTATCTAAATATACAAAACTCTCCGGAGGGAAGAGATTTCCTCAAGACCCCCTTAGGGATATTACGCAGGGCAAGGGGGAAGTAAGGGTTATATAGGATACGTGGGTGGCAGGGATTGACGTCATGTGGCCCAGGATGCACTGCGGTGTTACTCTTACTTGATGGGGAAAGCGAAGCGGGACAGGCAGACGAATGGTGAGCTTAATGATGTATACAGTGACGGTCAGAAGTAGTGATTTATTGAAGAAGTCATGGTCAGAAGTAATAAAAGCAGACAGATGAGGAACATATTTTTGTAACCGGTGTACAGTCACGGTCAGAAGTAGTGGTAAAGGCAGACAGACAAGTGGTGAGTTTATCAATGTGCGCTCACGGCCGGAAGTAGTGATTTATTGATGTACAGTCACGGTTGGAAATAAAATGTTTTTGCAGTTACCTTCCATATGATTTGCTGACAGTCTATCAGATTTCAAGTTTCGTAGTGGAGCCCTCAGCAGAGAGAGAGAGAGAGAGAGGTCCCTTTTCCTAGATGGACAATCAGGATTACTGCACATAACGTAACGCTAAAGAATTACAGCTGGAAACAATAGCCAACACAGCACTGCAGTCAAGCCTATTGTTCCTTGAAATCGAGTATCTATGTGCCAATATCACATTCTTCATCACTGTTACCATTGCATTATTTCATTGCCTCCTTGTCTGTATACATTCTTAGCCACCGCATCCTACGCAGCTTAGCCAGAGTGAAGGGGTATCTCAGGCTATAAGGATCCTATTTTGATACGTTCTCTCTCATAAGAGCTATTTTCAAGGGGAACATAATTAGTCGACATCTGACCAACAGTAATGATTTTACAATGGGGCGATGGGACCAACAGTGTGAATGGTGTATGTATGAGTGTGTGGTGTCTTGTCTGGGCCACCACGTGTGGGATTGCCAGCCTGGTATATAGACAGATAGAAAACTGAATAGTGCTGAATGAGTTACACAAGCAAACACATAAAGCGTAAAAACTTGCGCAGGGACACGAACAGTCTCTGAGTCGTTAAATGTTTCATAATGGTGTAGTTATGTTGCACCATACGTGAGATTTGGCTTGTCAGATAAATACATGGAGTGTGACGCCTCGCTGTGACACTATTCTGGGCCGCATCGGAACAAGCAGCGGGGCAGAGGAGAGGCGGGGCGGGGCGGTGGGACGGGGCGGAGAGGTTCCATGATACTCTAACCAGACCCCCGTGAAGCAGAGCAGTAATATGCGACCCGGTGACAGCCCGCCCCCACCGCTCGTTTGTTATCTCCCTAACACACACACACACGCACACACAAGAGTAATGTGCGTGTATTGCCTCATAACAAAACCGCATTACAAAGTTATACAAGCGTGGCAGGGGACTCCCTTGCGTGTATTGCCTCATAACAAAACCACATTACAAAGTTATACAAGTGTGGCAGCAGAGTCCCTTCAGTGCAATATCAAGCGAGCGGTGGCCGGAGCTGGCGGAGTGGTCAGCGGCCCGTCAGTGTGTGACCAGCGGTGTCGCGTTTTTGTAACATTTTGTAACTCCAAACACTCACTTCTTTCACTATCATGGATGGCAGGGGATGTAATGATGAGGGAAGAGAGTGCATGAAGTCAAAAAAACCTTGCATAGAATATTTTGTCAGGGTGAAATTGTGGGAAGATTGTTATTTGGCTTTGAAAACAATGAAGCTGAGGAAACAAGAGATCTAATATACAGACTTTAGCGAAAGGGAAAGAATCTGGAAAAGGAGATACATAACTATAAGGAAATCTCTAAAGAGCAGACACACACTAAATGCTACACATACCGCTAATGCAATTTTCAAGCCACCAACACCCAGAACTCTTTCATAGTAATTAGAATACATTCCCGCACATTCCAAGACGAATTACTTTGCGATAGCAACAAACAGCGGAAATAAATGAGCTTGCGTATGCCACCTCGATTAAATGCATTTCAGCTTGCATAATGAGCCCAGCGCGAATATTTGAACAACACGGCTGTGCAATATTCGCTAATGGAGTTATCACGTAATTATTAAAGGAAAACAATTGCTTTCCGTGACACTTCCTCGGCAATTGATATTAGTGATTATCAAACAAGCCAAACAAGCAGATGATACCTTATCTGTTACGATAAGAGAACCAGTGATACAAACATTCGCCATACTTTTCCTTGAAGCTTCGTCTAATTAATCTAATCTCATAACTCTTAATTAATGAAAGTTCGGGTTACTTTTTTGGAGTCCTTACTTGTATCTTGAGCTCCACCGCAGACACAAAGACGCACCATGGATCATATTCTGAAACGTCTCTGCGTCTTATCTCGACTCGACCAATGAGTGCGTTGATATTTGACGTCAAACTAACCTAAACAGTATTAGATCTTCTAAAGCCAAACTAACAAAACCAAGCTAACCTAAATAGTACTAGATCTCTTAAATTCAATCTAACCTAAACAGTATTAGTGGAAGGCATTCGGGTTCCGAAGTGTGTTTCATGGTGCCGGTGACAGGTTAACAAGGATTCTACACCATCAATGGAAAAAAAAAAAAAGGAAAAGAAAATGAAAACCCGACTTCTCATCTCTGTAGCCTTTGAAAATAGTCTTGATGAGAACCTAAAGCGTTTCAGAGTACGGGTTACATGAAAACGACACAGATAAGAATGACAACAAAAGTGTTGGCAGTGTCTCGTCACACGCTTGGATTGTGAATGTGAGCAGCTTCAAATTACTACCGGTCGTTACACAACAACACAGAAATCAGTGTGTGCTTATTTATGCATCACTCAGTCATTATACTGTATTACAACTACACTAATCACCTGTATCTCTTAAACCCCCTCTTACACGACACACAATAAAGAGTGTATTTCCATCTCTTAACAGCCAAACTAAATACATGTCGCCCTTTGAGCCTGCCAATAACAAGACAACTTAGAATGCCAATCTGAAGCTTAACATTGTGATCTGTGGCTGCCAGTAACAACAAAAGCAGCCTGCACGCCCCGCTGCCTCAGTACACTCAGTTACCTCAGTCCCTCACCACTAGATAACCAATAAGTGCGTTGATATTTGAAGCCAGACTAACCTAAACAGTATTAGATCTTCTAAAGCCAAACTAACATAAACCAAACTACCTAAATAGTATTAGATATCTTAAATCCAACCTAAACAGTATGAGCCAAACTAACATAAACAGTATTAGATCTCCTGAAGCTAAAGTAACCTAAGTAGTATTAGATCTCGTATACTCCTCACATATGCGGACGAAGTACAATAATTATTCCACGTGTATCATCAGTAAAGAGTTAAGTGGTGAGATGGATTTCGCTCAGCTGCTGGTGGTGTGTGGCGATGGTAGTGGTGATGGCGGTGATAGTGGTGGTGGTGGTGGATTGGCGCCGAGGATGGAATGAAGTGATCGAGTGTGCCAACAAGATTATGAAGGCAGGGTGATTATACAGCTGTGTATGAGAGAGAGAGAGAGAGAGAGAGAGAGAGAGAGAGAGAGAGAGAGAGAGAGAGAGAGAGAGAGACTTCGAAACATGTAGATTAGCGGGACAGTTTCCAATATTTCATACAAGAAAATAAAAAAAAGGGGGAGAAAAGTAAAAACATGATGTAGGGAAGGAATGGAGAAAGGATGGAAGAAAGGAAAGAACGAAGGAACGAAGGAACGAAGGAAAGAAGGAAGGAGGAAAGTAAGGTATGAGGTAGGGAAGGAGGGAAGGATGGAATGAAGAGAGCTGGTTGGTTCATCACGTAGTAAAAAGTTCTTCAGGTTCTCGTCTCTATTAAGGCAGCTGATGATTAAAGGAGAGAAAGATAAATCGATGCAAACTGCTCCCTGATTTCCCAAACGGCTGAATACTCACTTTTTTTTTCTAGTCTCCCTCTTACAGCTGAAAAAAGGGGAAGAAACTAAGTTAATCTTTGTAACTACTCTGCAGCGAATATGAAAGGTATGTAATCTCTCTCTCTCTCTTTCTCTCTCTCTCTCTCTCTCTCTCTCTCTCTCTCTCTCTCTCTCTCTCTCTCTCTCTCTCTCTCTCTCTCTCTCTCTCTCCAAAATAGTTTCTTTTGCTCTCTAAGGGCCACTGCTGAGTTCCTTCAATTTAGCCAAAGAGCAACAAAATCCAGAGAGCTATTTAAGATCGTCAAAGGAGATTACAGAACTGCCGAGAGAGAGAGAGAGAGAGAGAGAGAGAGAGAGAGAGAGAGAGAGAGAGAGAGAGAGAGAGAGAGAGAGAGAGAGAAGAAGAAGAAGAAGAAGAAGAAGAAGAAGAAGAAGAAGAAGAAGAAGAAGAGGAAGAAGAGGAAGAAGAAGACAGCCCGGGCAGTGTTCGGAGCGGTGTTGTCACCACCACGAAGGTTCGACAGATGGCTCAGGAAATGTTTCAAATTGAGAAGTGCCAACTTTTTTAATCTGGTGTTCGCGACAGTTGGACCTATCAGAGAGAGAGAGAGAGAGAGAGAGAGAGAGAGAGAGAGAGGGATTAATGTTACTTTCGTGAGGTAAAACTCTTCTGAGCAGTTAGTTTTACATTCCAGCAGAGAGTTTCCTTCTTCTTCTTCTTTTTTTCATGTATCTTTATATAAGTTAATATTTTCTTACTTTTCCTTTTGTTATTTGAATTATTTCCCTCCTTTCCTTTTTCTCTTATTTTTTTTTCTACATTTTCATTTTTCATTCTACTTTTCCTTCCCAACATAGGTTATAGTGAAGACCTTGTATCATTTATTTACTAAGGATGAAGAACAATCACAGACGCGCCCTTTCATACAAAAAACCCAAGCTGTACAGTTGTTCTGGTGTGAATGTGAAAGGTCATTACTGCGTGACCCTTAACGACGTCTAGATGACCCGCCGAGACTCCTCGTAGTAGCAGGACAGTTTGATTCACTCGTAGTTCAGGAGGTTCGCCTTTGTAACGCCACTCGCTCGTTTTCTTTCCTTCGTCCAAATAACCCGTCTTTCAATTTCTATTCTCCTATCTTCTTGAATTTATGTCCTTTTATATGTTCTGTATTTTCATTATCAAGTGTCTGCCTGTTGTGTCCCCCTCTTTCTTTTCGTATGAGGAGCCACAGTCATTACAGGCCGTGATTTGCTCCTGACGCTGCGCACTTCTACTTTAAACGTCTCAGCACGCTGGAATGACGACACCAAAACATGCAAATGCTGCCTCGCCTCGCCTTGCTTCTGACTCTCGCCGAGCTCCCTTAACAGTCCCTCTGGCACTTTTGTCTCCTCGCACACAGGAGGCGGCAATTCGCTGGCCTTTTCCCTTCCTTTATTGGCCTGGGTGTATCTGTGTAAATCTTGAAAACGGAGTGATGTAGATGCGAGGGTCACCAGGTGTGTCTCGCCTGGGAGGGTCCCCAGCACCCTGCCTCCATCGCTCTTCACCCTCTCTTGCTGCGGCCCAAAGCTGCTTCACTCGAGCACCTGACAGCCCCTCGCACCGCCCCTCGCCTTTTCTAACAACTGCACTGCTACGGAATTTCAAAGCTACGTGATTTCTTTTCTGGAAACACGCGACGCTGCACCTTCTGTGTGAAGTGTCCTGTGTGTGCGTCGCTTGTTACTCTCCGCCACCACCACCACGACTTTATATCACTCCTGGCCAAATAGAGCAGTCTGCATTTCATTCCTCAACCCCTTTTATTTTCCTCGATTTGATAGACGGAATCTGAGAATACCTTATTTCTTTTCATCTCATTTTGATTTCGCTCTCTCCTCCATGTATTCAGTTCTTGGATGCATGGAAAACTACGCGGTTCCTTTGCCTCGGAAGTCTGATTGTACGCACACACATTCTCCCTCCCTTCGCTGAGTCGCTTCCATGTAAGATCCAATACCGCCTGTTATCCTGTTAGCGCGGCAGCGTCTTAAGGGGCTCGAGCTGGATTTTTCCCTAGTGTTTGTGTGTGTGTGTGTGTGTGTGTGTGTGTGTGTGTGTGTGTGTGTGTGTGTGTGTGTGTGTGTGTGTGTGTGTGTTTCAAAGAACTTGACGTTACTGAAAGATATTTTGGCAGAGAAGTAAGTAAAAGATTCTCCGGAAGTTACTAGCAACAACAACAACAACAACAACAATAACAACAACAACAACAACAACAACAACAACAGCATAAACATAAACAACATAAACAACAACAACAACAACAACAACAACAACAACAACAACAACAACAACAACAACAAGAGAGAGAGAGAGAGAGAGAGAGAGAGAGAGAGAGAGAGAGAGAGAGAGAGAGAGAGAGAGAGAGAACAGCGCGCACCTCACCCAAGCATGAAAGAAAGCAAGACAATGTGGCGCATCGATAATTTCGCAGACACTCCCCGTATCACTCTCGTCCTGCACTTTACCCTTACCGCAGAGTACACGGGAGCCCGCCGAGCCTCCCCTCCCGCCCTGGGCCCGCCAACATACAGGAGCACACGGCAAGGCGACACAAAGGCCGGGAAGAGCACCGCACTCAAAGAAGGAAAGATAGAAGAGTCGATACTACAGGAATGCAATCAGGAAGGCGCAACAAAGCTCCCGATAACACAGGAAAGCTTGCAAATATAGCTGCGTACATTGCCATACATCGCTGTACTATAAAAATTAACATGAGGGAGGAACAAACATTAACAGACCTGTATGATATGGTTTGATTTACTGTTTCAATTAAGCATGAACTATTGATATGGAAGGCGCGATGTAAATTCTATTAACTATTATACTTTGGGTTACTCCCGTTAGGTGTGGTCACAGCGAATTATTCGTCTCCATCTTACTCTGTCTGTTGCGTCTTCAGTTATATTCATCATCCGCTTGTCTTCCTTCAGTGCATCCAATAAATTTATCTTTGGTCTTCCCTCAGCTTAGTTGGTTTATAACCAGCACCCTCCTCCCCAGGTCTCTCCTCTGCACACCAGCCACCCTCAATCTCGTCTCTCTACTCTTGCCCTAATTGACGCACGGGCACGGGTTCTATGAACATTATACGTGGAGGTATTTTAAGCGTGTTTTCTTACATAACAATAACGACAGAGTAACTTTTAATTGATATTTCATAATAAGCTTCCTCTTCAAATAGAATTATCTGCCGATAACTTTTCATAGAGCGGGAATATTTGAAGTTCCCTTGATTATCTCGTGGATTATCAACCATTCTGCGCTGAGTGGTGTTGCTTTTGTCCGCAAATTAGGTCTCATTGCTGTGAAAACGTGAAGTAGATAAACCCAGCTCTCCTAGTAATATAGATTATTCCATGTAACCTCGCATAATCCCATGTTATCCACCTTAATGTATCGTGATGTTTTGGTCTTGCCTCTGCCCTGATCCGCCTCGCCTCAGTATGTCACTGTACAGATGGGAACAGCTGGTGTAAGCCTCCCCTTGCAAAACAATTCATATTTCAAAGATCAAAACGTTAACAGCATAATATAGCTGATTTGTACACATGAAGGACTATATAATAGCAAAGGTGTTACCCTCAGACTATTACCTCCATGACCCCTTGAACACACAACACAACCCCAGCGGCCCATTAATGTGGCGTGACAAAACTCCTATACATAAAGGGATAACAGATACATCACCCTAGACCAATATTTCCACAACTACTTAAAGCCACCAAACAACTCTTGCGGTCCACTCATGCAGCATAAACAAAACCCTTATAGCATTATATAATATATTACAGAATGCTACACATTAGGAGACAACAAATACATCACCATTGCACCAATATCCCCACGATTTCTCAATACCACCGGCAACGCAGCCGTCCACTGAAGCGACCATAGCAGAAGCCTTGCACTCCATTCCGCCCACAATTTTGGCAGAGGTACTATCTGCTCCGCCACGCTGGCTGAGTATTCCCGCCTTGATGTGAGGAAAGGAACAGGTAAAAATGGCCGCATGCTGGAAATGTGGAAATGTTGATGAGGTGGCGGGCCTTCACAGGGTCCTGATAACACTGGTGTCAAAGGAAGGGCAAAATTGCACCCCACGTGACCACGCCTGTTTTGACACGCCGCGCTGGGAGGACTCAGGGACGAGCCGCTGTGGCGTTATGGAGCCTGGCCCCCTTCATTGCCGGCATCTGTGATTGTGTCTCCATCACACATACACACACATGCACAGGCGGCAGAATAACATTGGTTCATCAGTTGAAGGGAGGAAGGAGCGCCGCGGGACATGCCACTCGAGCACTCCTCTGATATTAATGTTATTATGGAACGAGAGAGAGAGAGAGAGAGAGAGAGAGAGAGAGAGAGAGAGAGAGAGAGAGAGAGAGAGAGAGAGAGAGAGAGAGAGAGAGAGAGAGAGAGAGAGAGAGAGGGATGAGGATAAGGTAAGTTAACTATTGTTTTTTAACGCCAAATGTTAATCTGTTAGCAAATTTTTTTCCTAAAATGTTCTCTCTCTCTCTCTCTCTCTCTCTCTCTCTCTCTCTCTCTCTCTCTCTCTCTCTCTCTCTCTCTCTCTCTCTCTCTCTCTCTCTCTCTCTCTCTCTCTCTCTCTCTCTCTCTCTCTCTCTCTCTCTCTCTCTCTCTCTCTCTCTCTCTCTCTCTCTCTCTCTCTCTCTCTCTCTCTCTCTCTCTCTCTCTCTCTCTCTCTCTCTCTCTCTCTCTCTCTCTCTCTCTCTCTCTCTCTCTCTCTCTCTCTCTCTCTCTCTCTCTCTCTCTCTCTCTCTCTCTCTCTCTCTCTCTCTCTCTCTCTCTCTCTCTCTCTCTCTCTCTCTCTCTCTCTCTCTCTCTCTCTCTCTCTCTCTCTCTCTCTCTCTCTCTCTCTCTCTCTCTCTCACACACACACACACACACACACACACACAGGGACGGTGAACGTATAATATAAGAAAGGGAATATACCAACTCTCTCTCTCTCTCTCTCTCTCTCTCTCTCTCTCTCTCTCTCTCTCTCTCTCTCTCTCTCTCTCTCTCTCTCTCTCCAGCTTCTTTCATCCCATTAAGTACTCGCTCGACGGGAAAGACGTGGATTATAATAGCTAATGAAAGATCCCCTGAGCCGCCTCCAGCGTGTCTTGCTGCTCAGGCTAAGGAGAGACACAGTGGCCGCTGGACCTCGGAGTATTCAGACAGCCAAGAGGGTTAGTATTATTCATGTTAGGGTATGTCTCTTGTCTGTCTGTCTGCCTATCTGTCTCTTTTTTGTCTGTCTGTCTGTCTGTCTCTGTATTTACGTCTCATCTCCTTGACTCTCTCTCTCTCTCTCTCTCTCTCTCTCTCTCTCTCTCTCTCTCTCTCTCTCTCTCTCTCTCTCTGAAACCGTGCCTCCTTTTGTCAAACTCATAGATTCTTTCATTCAGCATGTTTATGTATCAAATCATCTGTTTATCTGTCTATCTATCTACCAATCTGTCTATTTATCTATCTATTTATCAATCTGTCTATCCATCTATCTATATACCTATCTATCTATCTATCTTTCTATCCATCTATTTATCTATCTATTTTATCTACCTATCTACCTGGCTACCCATCCATCTGTTCCCCACCCCCGACCCACCTGCCTGCCTGCCTCAAGTAATAACTAGTAGTAGTGTGCCAAGCAGTAACAAGGAGACTCCACTCCCCGCTGGGGCTCGCATCAACCCGGAGATAAAAGTAATAAACAGTAGTGTGTAATTTCTTAAAAAGCTTCAGCGTAACAGGTGGGAGTGGAAAGACAATTAAGGAAGAAGGATAGATCTCATGGTGGCCATCTACATGTGTGTGTGTGTGTGTGTGTGTGTGTGTGTGTGTGTGTGTGTGTGTGTGTGTGTGTGTGTGTGTGTGTGTGTGTGTGTCCGTTTGTTTGTCTTGTGGTGAAATGTTTAACTCGTTAGTGACATAAAATTGACATTGATGCAAATAGAAAAAATAATAATGCTGAGAGAGAGAGAGAGAGAGAGAGAGAGAGAGAGAGAGAGAGAGAGAGAGAGAGAGAGAGAGAGAGAGAGAGAGAGAGAGAGAGAGAGAATGTTATTTGCTGCACAATGTTTAATATATCAGCTGGTGTTTTTTTCTTTTTTCTTCTTCTCAGTGTTCTTCCATGAAAACATGAGATAATAAGGGAAGCTGCAAGAAGCCATCAGGCCTACACGTGGCAGCCCCTGTATGAAATACACCTACCTATCTCTACCTATCATCCTGATCCATAAATTTGTCTAATCTTCTTTTAAAGCTCCCTATTGACTCAACACTACAAACCTGATTATTGAGGTTGTTCCATTCATATACCACTCTATTTCAGAACCAATTCCTTCCTATCTCTTTCTTGAACCTAAATTTTTCAAGTCTGAAACCGTTATTTCTTGTTATATCCTGATTATTGATCATAAGAATTTTGTTTACGTCCCCCTTGTTATAATCCCTAAACCACTTAAAGACTAGTAGTTTGTTTTTGTTCCGTTCTTCATTGTTTTTCCTATGTGTCCCTTTGAAATCTATATAGACGCTCCCACAACATGCAGGTGAAAAAAAAAAAAAAAACTGTGCCGGAAATTCCATATCGTGTGTCCCCTTGATGACACCGTGCGAGCCTCAGCCGTGCGTGACGCAATTGTCTGTCCCAAAAACACGAGCTCGAAACAAACCAAGAAAAAAAAAGGAAGGGATGAAAATAAAGTACTGCATCTAGGCGCTCTTATATTTCTTTTATTTTTCTTCGTAGTTCGTGAATTGTATTCTAAAATGTTTCCATGTCTTCTTATTTCCACTGGTTGTGACAGCTCTAGTGGAAGTTATTGGGATTTTTATGATTTTGCTGATAATTTAACAAATATTCAGCATCATCAGTGGAAAAAAGATCCATGAGGACCAGGCTAATTATCTTTGTGACCTCTGAAAATACGGCACCCCCTCTCTCTCTCTCTCTCTCTCTCTCTCTCTCTCTCTCTCTCTCTCTCTCTCTCTCTCTCTCCTGCCCTCCCACCCTCCAACCTATCCTTCCTCCCTGCCTTCCCTCCCTCCCTCCCAACGCCCACACTCGTCCCTTTGTCCGCGGCTGGTTTCCCCTATTGACAAATTTTCCAAGAGCTGAGTGGTTCTTTCGTATTTCCACATCCTCCAATCAAGAGTTAACGTGGCTTCCTGGTCAGCCAATGAGAATAGCAGTCCGCCTTGCCAGGATATTAGTGAGGCTTCCTTTTTAATCAATAAAGAAAGTAGCATCTCTTAAAAAAAATATATATATATATATATATATATATATATATATATATATATATATATATATATATATATATATATATATATATATATATATATATATATATATATATATATATATATATATATATATATATATATATATATATATATATATATATATATATATATATATATATATATATATATATATATATATATATATATATATATATATATGTAGCGGGACACAAGTCACCGCTCCTAGCACTCCGTTTTCTATTTCATTATCACCCTTCCGTTTTCACTCTCTCTACTGCACACGCTCTTGTCTTTCATATCTTTATACATTTCTCTTACTTGTCACATTCTTTGCACGCTCTTTAACACATGTGTTACACATCTTCTCAACACATCTTACTACTCCTTTCTTCACACAGACATACACACACACATACACTCTTTTTTTCCATAATTTTGTATGTGTCGTTTGTTGTGTTTAGTGATTGCGAGGCCAGGGCTGCCCTCATCGTCCGCCACACGCCCACAGACCTGATGCTGCGAGTTCTCAGGGCAGCGCCCCCGCCCCGCTGAACAGGTCGCAGCTCCTTTCCTAACCGGCGAGCAGCACTCCTCGCCGCGCCACCGCACCGCCCACCACCGGGCCCCAAGACTCCCCCACCTGCGGGCTGGTGCCCGCTTTGTGTATTATGTACATTCATGTATATTTTTTCCTTTGTGCAATATGTATATATGTATATGTTGACATAATACTCAATAAACCTTTAATAATAATTGTTGAATAAATAGAGAATACCCAGGCTAAGTTTCCTTTGCCAGAGCTACAATGTTGTAACACTGGAAACTGTTACCCTTAAAGGACTAAACACTGCTATGACCAAGAGGCATAGTTGGGAGCCTAAACTTCTCGCTTGAGCGACTCCCGGGCGGCCAAGTAGCACTTCACCTTCGCTACATATATATATATATATATATATATATATATATATATATATATATATATATATATATATATATATATATATATATATATATATATATATATATATATATATATATATATATATATATATATATATATATATATGGTACGTGCTCTCTACTTTTTCACTCCCTCTTTTTCTACTCAGAAAGTAAGTAAGAAGATCAAGTTAGGTAGCTCAGGAAGCCTCGGGGGTAAGCTTGTTATGCAGCTGTTCCTTATTGTTTGAAATTAAATGTCCTTCCCCCGACTATTTGAATGTAGCCTATAGGGAGAAATACTTAGTTACGGAAGGTAGGGCCTGGCACCTCAGTGGGGTTGTTGTCTTTCTTTTGTCTCCCTTTGCCAGAGCCCCTCTTACATCCAAAAGAGTATAAAGTGAGTTACATAGCGCGCTATTAGTAAAAGTGACAGAATAACGGGTGATTGTAACAGAAAACTAAGTGAGGATAAAGATTAAGATGACTCATGAATATGCACCATTCATAAATTTGCATGTTTCTCTACATAGATTAATCCGAAAAGCAAGAGATGAAAAATGGAATCTAACTTTCTTTTTTCAAAGTATTGGATTATGCATCAATTAAAGTGTGTCACGACCTACACTGGTTTTATTCAATATCTCTCTCTCTCTCTCTCTCTCTCTCTCTCTCTCTCTCTCTCTCTCTCTCTCTCTCTCTCTCTCTCTCTCTCTCTCTCTCTCTCTCTCTCTCTCTCTCTCTTAGCGACATATGACATCACTGTTGCATCACATTAAGCCAGTCGGAAAATCAGTCTTTGTTAGGCCAAGTCGAAGGAATGGCGGAGAACGATCACTAGTTGAAGTCACCAGTCACTCAAAGAAAAGAAGTAAAATCGGTGATCTTTCTCTATCCATCATTGCCTCCGTCTTCCTCCTGCCTTTTGCCCGACGACTGGGTGGCAGCATTCAAGAATAGCACGCTGGAGTACCGCGGTGAAGCTCGCCATGCTCAGTGATACATGACAAGACAAGACCAAAGGCAAGTGGTTTTTGATAAAAACGAGGCTGCAACGAAGACAGCGAGACTGATGACCGTGTGTGTGTGTGTATTTGTGTGTGTGTGTGTGTGTGTGTGTGTGTGTGTGTGTGTGTGTGTGTGTGTGTGTGTGTGTGTGTGTGTGTGTGTGTGTGTGTGTGTGTGTGTGTGTGTGTGTGTGTGTGTGTGAAGACTAACTTAAATCAGTGTGCTCTCTGTGAAGGGGAGGACTGTGTGTATGTATGTGCGTATGTCAAGACTACTTATAACTGACGTGCTGTCTCTAAAGGGAAGTAGTGTCGCTACTATGTTGGTGAAACCTCCACTCACCGCCTGGCAGCTTACCTCTACACAGTCATCAGTCCTCAGGTGTAATAATACTTTAAGTCCCCCCGTTCCAGTTACCCATAAATCCACAAACCCACCAGTCCTTCAGTCCACCAACCTACCAATACCCAGTCTAACACAAAAGTTCACTAATCCAGCCCAGCCCCAGTGATCCACCATCCCACAGACACATCAGCTCACTGCCCACCAAGACACCACGCCGCCAGCAAACCACAACCCTGCCCACTAGACTCTCAAGCTAAGCCACACCCCAGTCCGTCATCCCTGCCAGTCTCGTCTACCATCCACTGAGCCGCCAGCACAGATCATCCCCGCCCGCTAGACCCACGAGCTACGCCACACCCCTGGCCGTTATCCCTGCCCTGTCAGAGCCTCGAGGATCTGACGCAGTAGGACGTCAGGGAGGCAGCTTGTCATCTATGTGCCTTGAATACATTGTATAAAAATGTTGCTAAACGCTCGACATGCCTTGCCATTAGTTGGCACCCAGCAGCCGCGGGCCACGAGGGGCGGCCTTTGTTAGCTTCGTTATTATGATTCTGTGCTAGAGGTCCTGGCTGCGTTAGTGGCAGTAGTAGTACTGGTAGTGGTGGTGGTGGTGGTGGTGGTGATAGTAGTAGTGAAGGTAGCGGTAATGATGGTGGTGACGGTGGTAATTGAGATACACGTAGTGGCAGTGGCATTAATAAAACTAGTAGTAGTAGTAGTAGTAGTAGTGGTGGTGGTGATGGTGGTAGTAGTAGTAGTAGTAGTAGTAGTAGTAGTAGTAGTAATAGTACTAGTAGTAGTAGCAGTAGTGGTGGTGGTGGCAGTAGTAGTTGTAGTAGTAGTAATAGTAGTAGTAGTAGTAGTAGTAGTAGTAGTAGTAGTAGTAGTAATAGTAGTAGTAGTAGTTCTTGTTGTTGTTGTTATTGTTTTAGCGGCAGCAGCAGCAAAAGCAGTACGGTGGTGGTTGTAGTAGTAGTAGCAGCAGTAGTAGCAGTAGTAACAGTAACAGTAGTAGGAGTGATAGTGACATCTGACGCACGAGAAGGGAGTACTGACAGGGACACCTCTGTACCTCCTCTATTTTCTTCCCAGTAAGATGACGCGACCACTGAGACGGGACCCGTGCCTGACCGGGGCACCGTACGCAGCGGTGGAATGACCTGCGTAAGGCGCGTGTGGGTGGTGGGGAGTGGGCGGGGCTGCATGCGTTTGGGGGAGACTGCTAAGGCGGGGTGCTACGTGGATGAGCGGGTGGGTGGGTAGACAGTGTGTGTGTGTGTGTGTGTGTGTAGGAGATCGGGCTGGAGTTTAATGGGTGGTTGGGTGGTTAGGTCGGTTGAGTGAGTCGATGGATGCTCTGTGTGTGTGTGTGTGTGTGTGTGTGTGTGTGTTCTTGAAGCTGTACCTGTATCACTAAAACTCTCGCGACTACCAGTCACATCGCATTTCTTTCGATTATAATAAAACTTAAACAATAATGATAATAATAATAATAATAGTAATAATAATAATAAAACAGGAAAATTTTTCCTTCTTGCCTTATATCCTATTAATCAGTAATTAATATGTACAAACACAAGCCTTAGTTTGTACTCACAAGGACAAAACCACTGCTGCCGTTGGGGTATTGTTGTGTTCGGCGAGGGTGTGAGGGAGGCGCGGGTGGTGTTTGCGAGGGGCGGTGTGGCGCGCGTCAGAGGCTCGCTCCCCTGGTGCCCGTCTCAACCCGAGAGCTCCAACTGTCCCGCCTGAAGCTGGAAGCTGCCGCCAGTGTGGACTGAGGTAAGGTAAGTGAATCAAGGTAAGTATGTATTGTCGGTTGGACTGTTAGTAAATTGGTGTGGGTGTAGTGCTACATGCCTGCAGGCTGCTTGGGTAGTCACGGTGGTACTTGTCTATTTGGTTTAGTTTGTCTTTAAGGGCTTGGTAGGTTGGTATTTCTAGTTCTTCTATTCTGTTCCATATTGTCTTGGCTCTGTAGTGTAGGCGTATGTTAAGAGGTGTTGTTCTAGTGTGTGTGTGTATTTGTTCTGTTGTCATAGTGTACGGGTGTTTCTGGTTGGTGGCGAATCTCAGTGCTTTGTTTTGTACTTTTTGTAGTTTGCTTATCTGGTGTTTACTCATAGTGTGCGTTGGGATTGGTGGATAGTTAGTATAGGTAGGATTAGTGCTTTAACTAAGTGAATTTTGATTTTTTCTGGCAATTTATACAGTTTATATAGTTTCTGTAGTGCAACATCTGCTATATTCTTTCGTTCCTGAATGTGTTTGTCTAGCCACTTACCAGTGGTGGTAATGGTTAGACCTAGACATTTGCCATTATTTTTAAATTCTATTTCTTCGTCGTTGATGATTAAGGGAAAGTTTTTTTTGGCTCCGAGGTGGAGAGGCGTGAATTTATTCATGTTTGTTTTAATTTTCCATTTTCTTTCATAGTTATTAATTACTCTGATTGTTCTTTCAGTTTTTATGTTTAACATATTGTGGACTGAGGCTCGTATTATTTCTCTTATATAGTCACCTGTTGCTAAGGTTGCCACATCTCGCTTCATTCTCCACTCTGGGAAGAGTTTGCGAGTCACTCCCCTCTTGGAGGGTGTGCGAATAGTATGGTAATTGAGGCGTTCACGCACCGGCAGGATGGTGATGAAAGGCCTCTCTTGCCCTGTGTCGAGCACCTGGTGGTGAGACGCATCACTCACCACCCCCGACTAGCCACGTGAGAGGTTCCACTCTCTTGCACGGTCCACATGAACGTTTGTGAGTGAAAGATTTTGTTGGCTTAATTTGTTATCATAATAGAATATTGCCACAATCGTTGCCACATTACATTACATTAATATATACATTATGAATTGTGCCATCTATACAGTGGTTAAGAAATTAAGGGGCTGCAATTAAAGTGCAAATTTATAGAACACGACAAAAGATGTGCTGAATACAGGACCCTCAGGCTGACTACCTCACTGGAAGGAAGAGAAAGGTATACGCAAACACGAGGGATAGAGTGAATCTGTAATGATGGAGTGCACAGGGAGCCCTGCGTCCTGGCATAAGGGACGGGCACTATTAGAGATAGTAGGTGGATAAGCCAGCTGAAAGGTAAGTAGAGTCTACTTGTGGGAAGCCCTTACAACACTCAATTGAAAAATAATAGAAAATTAAATTACAAAAATAAACAAATATAACAGATGAAATGCTATAAGCGCAGTAGATGGTAGGAAAATGTGTGTGTGTGTGTGTGTGTATCATCATCATCAGGTCGTTGCCGATTCCTTAAGATTAAGAATACGGCCTTCAGTGTTAATCTGGCGTCACCAAAGCAAGTAATAGCATCGGGTCATACGGCAAACACCTAACTTCTTGAATCATTTACCTGGCAGTGTCGCAGCTCCACGACCATTATTCTGAAAGACTTCTGTGCCGCACCTCCACTACATTCAAAGGACCTAGTTTAAGTTACATGGGTTGTTAAGTTTTTTTTTTTTTTTTTTTTAACGGCTATAATGAGATTATCATGATTTCTATTTTCCAAAGGTCTAGTTGAAGCTACATTGTTTTTTAAGGGTCTTTTTACGGTTCTAGTGACAGATTAATAAGACTTCTACATTTAAAAGGCTCTAATTGAAGATAAGTGTTTTTTCTACGGTTCGAGTGACAGATTACACTTTCACACATTTCGACTTTTTACTGTCCATGACCCGGCACCGTGTATGCTACACACGTGTGCCAAGTCTAGAAAGCCTTGCTCACGCGGGGAAACCACCTTTCTCAGTGCACGTACCATAAGACACCAATTAAGACTTTATACCTTCCTCGTGAGACGCAGAGCCTGAGTCCCGGGACTGATGGTACAGAGAAAGGCAAAGGGAAGGCATCAGTACATCCCACAGGATCAGTCAATCCCACCGAGCCATCGCGCTCTCCCACCCGCCTAATAAGCCTTCCTAGCCTTCACCCTCTGTCTTGCCTGCTTCCATGGTCTGCCTCCTGATGCTTCTTGAAGTACTTTTTTTTTCTTCTTCTTTCTCTCTTCCCTTAGTTATACTATGGCTACTTTTCGGAGAACATTTTCTTTCCCCTGCGAAAGTTTGCAGGGTTACGCTTCATTAGGACCACCCGCAGCAGATTTATGAAAGGGTTGCCTCTCATTAGCATATTCACTGTAATCAGCATTCTTTAATTACATCACCTTGACAGTAAAGTAGTGAACATCACATTTACAACACTGACTGGAGGAAGATGGTGAGAGGAGCATGGCAACTTTCAAAAACGCACCTTTCACCTTGCCAGATCACGCTGGTGCAAGCGCGCATGCACACACACATACATTTAACACCGAGCACACAGCATCCTACATCTTGCTGCTGGATTAGAAGGTAAGTAACAGAACAAGTCACCTGTAAGTACCATCAGTTTGTGGAGCCTACAAGGGTCAGTTGTGAGAGTAGACATGTATGTACACCAGACCACATGCAGGTGATGGGAGGTAGGACAGACAGGATGAAGGGGCAAAAGGTATGACAGTGGTAGTGATGGGCTGATAACCTTAAAGTCTTCCTGTCCAACCTGTATCATAGGCATTAGCTGTAGTTAAGAGGATGAATTTTATGGTTCAATAATTTTATTGAGCTTCTTTATCTTGCACTTCAAATATTCTGTAATTTTCTTACATCTATCTTTAGTGTAATACTCAAAAATGTAAACCAGAACACATGTTGCAAATTCACATGCCATAACTCTTGATCCTGCATACTTACTGGAACAAATTATAACACTAGTCTGGAATTTGTTCTATCATTGCATCATTTGTTCATCCATAACCTTAGCCACCCATTCTGGATGTGCAATATTGATTTTTTCAATGATGCCATTCACTTGGAAACAGAGAGACTGGATCTGCTTATCCCACTGAGGAAGGACATCACGTGCCTCAAAGTGGAGGATGCCATCAATCTGAGAAGGAGAGAACTTATCTATATCTGATCTATATCTGACACTGGTTTTTATGAACTCTCCAAAAGGAAATGGCTACAACAAATGTCACCTTTCATTCCTATCCTGGCATTTTTTCCTTGCATGCTTTAATCTTATTTTCCCCTCACTCATTTTTCCACCAACGGCTGATGATCCTAAGAGTGTGAATGAGTGCATGAGTGTGTGGTGCTTTGTCTGGGTCACCCCATGTGAGATTACCTGCCTGGTATAAAGACAGACGGAGAACTAAAAATAAGGATTCCTAAGGAAAAAGATTTCTGTCTTCAACATTAATTCAATCTTGTTGTGTTCTGTGTTCTTAAAGATAAAACAACTTTCCTTACCTGATCAATGTACCCATTCATGCGTCCCTCAGTAATCATCTGGCTGGCTATTTTCTCAGCTTTTGCTGGAGATATTTGAAGGAGAGCCCCAAGTTCAGAGAATGTTATGTTGTTATAAAGCTTGCTAGCTGCCAGCAGGTTGTGTTCTGTAACAGCTCTGTCCAGAATGGTAGACCCTAGAATTGTGGAAAAATTACATGAGTATATTCCTGCATTGTCTCAGGCTTTCCAAACACACATGTCTACCAGTGATATCACTGCTATGTGACCTTGATTCCATCACTCTGTAGGCTACTAATATGCAAGTTTTTTTTCTGACACACTTCATGAAATGCCACAATCACATATATAATGATGAACTGTTATTAGCTGGACAAGCCTGACACAAGCAAGCATGTATGTTCCCTTTCAAAATGATGATGAAAGAGATCATGATAAACTAATTTTCATCTTGGCAGCACAACTCCTACCAACCATCTGATGTGGTGGCCTGCCGATGTGGCTGCAGCATGTTCTGAAATTCTGTGAGTTCATTGTGGCGGATGATCCTGTCAAGGTGCATCTTCTCCAGGATATGATAACAGGGCAGCTTTTGGCAACGCTCATCCTTGAACAGCGTCCCCAGCATCCTGGATCGCTGCTGGCCTGCAACAAGACACACTGCTCTATCTTTCTCTCAAACTGACCTGGGCTTTCAGATTTCATTCTTCTTTCCTGAACCAGGATGAACAAATCCTTGAATGTTCAAACTACTGAACCATGCTAGTGGGCCATTAAATTTATTGAAAAGATCATCCTAAAAGCATGAGAATATGTCACAAGTCTTATACATACCTGCTGAAGCTAAGACAGTACAGATGAGAGCCTTCTTCAAAGCTTCCATCCTCTCATCCTCATGAATGATGGGTCGGTAAGACAACTCATTGTACCTCTGGGCTGCCTCTATGAACTTCCGTCGGTAATCCAAAACTCTTGCATAACAAACTTTGTAGTAGATGAGCAGCTGTTCATTCTTGGACTCTGCCTGGAATGATGCAATCACTGAGTATCAATGACCTTACATAATTCCAAGTTTAGGAAATGAACATTGAATAAAAATGACTTATACTTAATAAAGAGAAAAGGGCTAAGGCATGATGGAATGCTGAAGTTGAAATGAAGGATGCATGAGAGTATGGTTGTAAAGATATGACTGGAGATATTTGCCCAGGCCACACCCATAATGGAAGTCTTTGTCAGAAGGAAATGCAAGGACTAACACAAGAGCAGTGATTTCAGTGCCATGTCATATCACCATGGAGCAGGAAACATTAGTGCTCTTCTACAACTCTAATGGTGATACAGTGTCCTGGTTGTCTAGCTCTCATGATTCCTTTGAAAATCTGTTGTGCTTGCCCAGCACAGCAGAAGCTGGAGTGCTGGCCTGACTCACCTGCAGGATGCTGGCTCTGTTAATATATGCCTCTCCCTGCACTGGGTCATCATCCTCCAGATAGAGGCGGGCAATCTTGAGGTAGGTTTCCAGCTTATAGTCAACACTGTACTGCCTGAAGAATACATAAACATGATTCAAATAACAACAACAACTCTTCTTGTCTTCTTGAGAAAATATACAAATAACTACAGCTAATACAAATTGTGGATTAAATGTTTGCCTACTGCATGCATACAGCTTCTAGATTATGATATGCAACCAAACTAGAATGGAAATCTTTAAGATAAACATTCCTGAATATCACAGTATTTGCAGTTCATATCAGTTAAGCAGAAATTCTATTTGTGCTTACTTCTGTCCTGTTTCGAGAGGAATTCCAGTAAGAACAGCTGCTGCTTCTCTCCAGGAACTCTCCCTCTCATATATGTCAGCAAGGTGTTGCCTGATGCTGGCCACTTGTTCCTTAAAGCTGATGACTTGAGGCTGAACCTGAAGGTATTCAAATGAGTGAGGCTTCTTTCAGATGTGTGGAGAAAACACACATACAGAAATTTTAATAGTGAATCAATGTACATTACAAATACTTTGTTATTATGTTGTTTCTTTTCTTTCCAGCTTCTTCCTTAAATGCTACATCACATGTTTGAAATAATCCAAGCTGAATAAAAGAAAACTACTGCTACCAATGAGCAGCTGGTAGGTGAGAAATGTTCATGCATGACTTACTTTATCAAGAGTGAAGTGGGCTACTGTCTTTGCCACACCATCAGCCATGGATGTGAGTTGCGTAGAGACGTCTGAGAGCAGCTGGCGAGATATTACCAGACTGACATTCTCCTTCACAACTGAACAGAAATAACATAACACATCAATGATGATAAATGGTGTTGATGAATGAGATATATGTAAAATGTTTACAATAAGGAAAAAATACTAAGACAGAATGAACGTCATAAAATGACATTTAGCTCCGTGAGTGAGAGAGAGAGAGAGAGAGAGAGAGAGAGAGAGAGAGAGAGAGAGAGAGAGAGAGAGAGAGAGAGAGAGAGAGAGAGAGAGAGAGAGAGAGAGAGAGAGAGAGAGAGAGAGAGAGAGAGAGAGATTACTACACACATAAGTTTTCTGCTGCTATGTATCTAACACCTGCCTACTGCATAACTAAATGTATGTGTTCTCAGCTGAAGACCAACACCTCAGGATCAAGACAATGTATAGCTTATTCTCTTTGATAAAGGAGGCAGTATTAGGTTTAATCACTCAAAGTTAAAGTAACTTCATTGTTCATTAAATAAGGTTTATTTTCACCAATTAAATTCTGTACATAATTTCCTAAAGCTTTACTTGCTTCAATAAAAGCTTGGTGAGCCTGTAGTGTTGACTGTGCTGAGTTATTTAGCTGTTATTTTACCCTCATCCCTCAGAATTTGTCACTTGTTACCCCCTTACTGGGCCAAGAGAGTGAAATACACCGTGTTTACAGGGTAGCTGACCAGGTGACTCTTCTCATTAAAGATCTTACCGTAATTTGAAATATAGATATACATATAGATGTTGTTGTGGCTACGTAGGCCAGGTAGGCCTGGCTGCTCTCGCTACTCTCAGCCTGCCGGTGCCCTCACTATTACGTCTCATTGATAGATTGAAGTTGAGGTAGAAGCATCAGTAGAATATTGAGCAAAATAAGAGAAGGATGGACCAGGAAGCTAAGATGGAGGCTACCACATCAGCTGATGTAAACAACAGAGCCCAAAGTAAGACTGATATTTACCCATGTACAAAATGCCAAAAACATTGCAATATGGGTATTAAGTGCAATAACTGCAGCATGTGGACTCACTACCTATGCACAGAGCTGCCAACCTATTATGTAGTGGTGCTGACTAAATCCAATAGGAGATACACATGTCTATTCTGTGTAAAACTTAACTATTCAGATTATGACACTCAGGCAGAAGAAATAGAAGACAGCAAGAAAAATGAAAACACTCCTTTAGGCTCCCAAGATTTACCTAGTTCAGAAACAACACAAAGCACTGGAAAAGGGGAGAGTACAGAATCTAAGGATCAGAAAGGTGATGAAGCTAGGCCAAGCACCATAACTACTGAATCCACTACTATTACTCCTCCTCCTCCTGCCGACGCCACCCAGGTAGACAACCCCATAAGGCATCTCAAGACCTGCAGATACTATAGGAAGAATATTTGCAAATTTGGAGTTAGGGGAGAAGGCTGTAGCCACAACCATCCAAAAGCATGCACCAAGCTTTTAAGGCATGGCCTGGATAAGAAATTAGGATGCACGCTTGGCAGGAGGTGTCAGGACTACCACCCAATCATCTGCCGAAATGCCATCTGGACCCAAACTTGCTTCGAAGAAAAATGTCGGTACCCGCACCCAAAAGGAACAACACGAAAGAGAGAGGACGACATCATAACTCATCCTCAGCAGAACAACACCCCAAAGGAGCAAGTAAAGGTGAACCCTACAATGGAAAAGCAGCAGGATAGACAGAATGCCACAGCAAACCAGTCCCAAACCATGGAGACAGAACAGAATCTTTTTTTAGACAAAGTCTTCCAGAAAATAACAGAAATGGAGAAACAACAACAGAAAACCATAGGCTACCTAATGGACAGACTGGAAAGACTGGAGATGAGGGACAGGGGGTGCAACCGAATGTACCACTAATCTCTTTCTCTTATGCAAACATCAGAGGTCTCTGTCCAAAGTCAAACCAGGTCAAACTCCCAATGCTAAAGGAACTAGCCCATCAAGAAAATTCAGTGTTTCTAGCACTAACAGAGACCCACTTGACCAGAGATCACCTGGATGCAGAAATCGCCTTTGATGGCTACACCATCTTCAGAGCTGACAGAATAAACAGAAGCCACGGAGGAGTCATAAATTATATCAGGAATGACATGGCGGCAAGTGCCGAGAATATGGGCACATTTTCCAACGGAACAACAGAGCTACTGACAATCTACCTGAAAAAGCTAGATCAGCTGGTAATTACAGCATATAGACCTCCAAACACATCATCAGAACAGTTCGAAGAGGTAATTTTAAGGATGAAAGAAATACTAGACTCCCTCCCAAGACAGACCACGGAAGTATTGATTCTTGAGGATTTTAACTTCCCATACATAAACTGGGAGGATATGAGGATTACCGGGGGCAGCCTTGAAGACAAACAACAAGCTATAGCCCTTACAAACCTGATGGTGAAGCACTTCCTTTCCCAAATAATAAAGGAACCTACCAGGGGGAATAACATTTTGGACCTAATCCTCACAAATAGCCACAACCTAATCCACTCATACGAAATCTGCGAAACTATCCTGTCCGACCACAACTACATTCATGTAAAAACAACCAGCACGGACAAGCCTAAGGACTATTACTACGAAAGGAGAGCAGCAGCTGAAGACCACATAGGCAACCTGAACTTCTACAACCCCAATATCAACTGGGAACAAGTCAGAGCAGAAATGAGAGCCACAAATTGGGAGCATCGACTACATATGACCAATATAGATGACCTCCTTAAGGAAATAGTAGCAAGGTGTCGCGAAATCTGCCTCAGACACATACCACAGAAAGCAAGAAAAAAAGACAAAAACATAATTCCCCGAGACCGTAAAATCCTCATGAGAAGGAGACACTCACTCTGTAACAAGCTTAGGAGAACAAGCTTCACACCTGCCAAAGATAAAATCAAATCTCTAATTGAAGAGGTAGAAACCAAGCTTAAACTATCTCATGAGGAACAACAACAGAGAGAAGAAAAAGAAGCAGTATCCCGTATTAAGGAGAACCCAAGGTACTTTTTCTCCTATGCAAGAAAGAAACTGAAGGCCAAATCGGTGGTTGGACCACTCTATGGAGTGGATGGAGAACCGACTGTGGACCCCAAACAAATGGCAAATATACTGAGGAGCCAATATGAGAGTGTCTTCAGCAACCCAAATGAGGAAAAGAGGATAACCAACCCAGGACCTTTTTTCACTGACTCTTCCAACACCCCCCAAACACTTTCCTCAATCAGCATCAGTGAGAAGGACATAACAGAGGCAATAAAAGCCATAGCCCCTGATGCAGCAGCTGGACCCGACGGCTTTCATGCCCAACTGCTAAGAAACTGCAGCCAGGAACTAGCCAAACCACTCCAAATGCTGTGGTCACTCTCACTGCAATCTGGAACAGTGCCTGCAGCCCTCAAGTCTGCCATCATCACACCCATACACAAGGGAGGCAGCAGAGGCCTAGCCAGTAAATACAGACCAGTTGCCCTGACATCCCACCTCATCAAGATCTGTGAGAGAATAGTACGGAAGAGGATGGTGGAATTCCTAGACAAAAAGAAAGCCTTTAACAATGGACAACATGGTTTCAGACAGGGCCGCTCATGCCTGTTCCAGCTACTACAACATTATGAGAGGATCCTAGAAAGTACACAAGATGGCCACAATGCTGACGTGATATATTTGGATTTTGCGAAAGCTTTCGATAAAGTGGACCACGGGATACTCCTGTACAAACTCCGAAAACATGGAATAGTGGGCCCACTTGGAAGATGGCTACACGGCTTTCTGACTGGGAGGACCCAACAAGTATCAGTCCAAGGTGAACTCTCTGAACTGAGCATTGTACGGAGTGGAGTGCCCCAAGGCTCAGTGCTGGGACCACTCCTATTTTTAATCCATGTAGGAGACATTGACGACAACCTGGAACACGCTGAAGCATCCTCCTTTGCAGACGATACCAGGATAAAACATCAAATAACATGCCCAGAAGATGCAGCCAATATTCAGGGATATTTGCACAAAATACTGGACTGGGCATCAACCAACAACATGCTCCTTAATGGCGACAAATTTGAACTGATACGCTATGGGAGAAACGAAGTCCTTAAAAACTCAACATGCTATGAATATAACAAAATCAGCCAATAGAAGACAAAGAGCATGTCAAGGATCTGGGAGTCCATATGAGCAGCGACGCAACTTTTTCCCACCATATCAACAAAATAGCCGAAGCAGGAAAGAGCATGAGTGGGTGGGTGCTGAGAACCTTTGCCTCCAGGGATGGGCAGTGCCTGAAGACTCTATGGAAATCTCTGGTACTCCCAAGGCTGGAGTATTGCTGTCAACTCTGGTCCCCACACAAGATCCAAGAAATTACTACCCTAGAAGCCATCCAAAGAGCCTTCACTGCAAGAATCCAGGAGGTACAGCACTTGGACTACTGGGAAAGGCTCAGGGAGCTGAAATTGTACTCGCTACAGCGAAGAAGGGAGCGATACTGTATACTGTACGTGTGGAAAATATTAGAGGACAGAGTACCAAACGTGGGGATCATAGTAAACCAACATCCGAGGAAAGGGAGACTCTGCTTCATCAAGGGTGTCCAAGGCTCCATACAACGAGTGAGGACACTGACCCACAACTCCTTCACCCACAATGGACCTCGTCTGTTTAACTGCCTCCCCCAAGAACTCAGAGATCTGAGTGGAACTAGCCCTGAAACCTTTAAAAGAAACCTAGATAAGTGGTTAGAAGGGCTACCAGACCATCCACCAATACCAGGATACCCCAGCTGCCACCACAACACCTTGCCTGAAGTACTCCAGGAACAGGAAAGGGAAGAGACAGTGGGATCGACGGGGACAGGCGGAAGCCGACTTCAGCCCTGCTGTTAATGGGCAGAATTTTCGAAAGTATCGAAAGTAAGTATAAGTAAGTCCTTCTGCAACATCACTCTCATTGCCTGCTTTCAGAATGGACTCCAGAACAACCCTGTTTCTGGAAAACAACAAATCAATTAACTCCCAAGCAGGAGGGGTCTAGGGGCTAGGATATGTTTGAGAAATTTGAAATATTAAGGTAAATTTCCTTAGATTTTTAACACCCTTATTTCACTTATTTTTCATCCCCCCCTAAAAAACCCAATTCTCCACAGGTCCCCAAGCTTGTTTGAGGGGTTAGGGGAGGTTAGCGGTGGAATGGAGAGGACGGACTTCTTATCAAGAAATACCGATTTGGTTAGCTGCTGAAGCATTTTATATAAAACATTACCTAACCTAACCGCAGGGGGATGGGGAGCTTATGCTTGACAAAATTGGTCCACTAGATACTCGAGTTAGTCTCCGAAGATTTAGCATTCAAGCTTGAGCACTTAAGGGGGGGAGGGTATGGAACTGAGCTTTACCCACCCTGGAAAACGGTCATGGGGCGTAAGTAAGTGATCTTACTGTGCTGAGGCCACCGTTGAGCTGCCCCTGGCCAGGCAAGCCTCTGTGTGTTCCCGCCTCCCTGAACCACACCACCACTCTACACCACATACCACTCACTTGTCATGGTCCTTGTGGGAACCGCCGGACGAAACAAGCGCCTGCAGCTGTTGACGAATCTGCACAGCGAAAGCCATTGCCGTTTTTCACTGAAAACAGAAATGCGACACACACCAACAGCGACGGACAAGACTGAGACGAGGCAGCGAGGCGCGAGCGTCAGCTGGACCTGTGACGTCACAACAAAACAACACTACCATCATCACTATCATCATCAGCAGCAGCAACAGCAACCATTCATATCTCTGCCTACTACCCTTAAGGGGCCCATACACGTTCAAAAAAAGCGTCAAAATTTTGCATCAAAATTTTGATGCAAAATTTGAGTGTGTGTAGGACGTTTTGATGTCAAAAAAAGATTTGAAGCAAAATTTTGATTGATCAAATCCGTTTGATATTTTTTGACGAGTCGTCAAATTTTTGATGCGTGTGGGGGCTCCTGTCAAAATTTTGATCAAACTGTTTAGTTCGCAGGTGACTGACGAGGAGACAGGATCGTCATGTCTGCGAAGGAGGAGGCCGAAAAGAAATTTTTGATTTCTTTTCGATTTGATATATATATTCTTCTTTGATTTGATATATATATATATATATATATATATATATATATATATATATATATATATATATATATATATATATATATATATAGAATTTTTTTCCACTATATTAAATAACACCCGAGTCATGTCGCTATTTTTACAGTACAGTTTACGTAAAGGTATTTTATTTGTGTGAAAATGTATAAAGTATTACCATCCGCAGTGACCAGCAAGTTTATCCAAGTGTATCTATAGTTGTTTGTGCCTGGCCAACCAACTGCATACTGTCAGTGATTGGGATGGATTGTAGTTACTCCATGAAATCTGCTTATGAGTGAATCAAGTGCCAAATATAATAAAAAAAATAAAATAAGAAAAGAGATAGTTTGGCTTAACTTCACATTAATCAGCTCACTTACTTTATCCTTTCACTCCTGAGTACATTAAGTGGAACTAAGGACACAAATGAGAAATTACTTTTCAGTCTTAAGCTTTAAATCAGGTTAATAACTGATAACAAAATGTGAGATAAGAAAACCCGTTTAGGACAATGTCCATGTGTATTACTATATGGACACTCCAGAAGAGTGGGATGGCAAGTAGGGAACAAATAGGAGATATGATGTGGCATAAACTATAATGTATGGGAATGGATGCGCCTCCTGTTCACACTAGTTATAAACGTCCCACTTTGAGGTCCTGAGAAGGAAGCAAGACACTTATGATGATAATAATGATGAACACAGCTTCTCATTCTGCACAGCATCCAGTAAAAAGCACTATAATTTCTAGGCACGGTTATTGAATTATAAGTTTAGCTGTCAAACTCAAAATTTATTAGCAAAGGAAAGAACAATGTGGAAACTCATGAATGAAGACTTTTGAGCATGAAGAGAATCTTGTTAAGTTATAAAAAATATTTGTCAGGCATTAATACTTATATAATAATGTAAAATATTATATATTTGTATATATTACTTGAAATAACATAATGCACAATAAAACAAAATAAAGTTATGAATACTGGGGTTCCCTGAATACATTACTGATACAAAACAGGACTGCATGTAAACCATCAATTTACTTTCCTTATCATTCCTAGAAGTGCTGTTTTATAAAATGAGAGAGAGAGAGAGAGAGAGAGAGAGAGAGAGAGAGAGAGAGAGAGAGAGAGAGAGAGAGAGAGAGAGAGAGAGAGAGAGAGAGAGATTGATATAAATTAGTGATGAACACTGACACATGGCTGTGCTCATCTGACTGGCAACATATTTGCAGGCAATTATTATTATTTTTTTTTTTTCAGCAAAACAAGGAAATGATCAACTGTCTAGCAAAATGCAGTTTAGGCTCTTTATCCAACACCTGACACTGATGAGAACAAAAACTAGAAACTTTTGTGCCTCATTTTGGGAGCATTTCTTGTGAGGGAAAATGACCTGCCATATCAACATACTACTGAAATACACAAAATAATATCAATGCATTGAGTTCAGTGCTACGTGTCACCCAGCCCTGAAAGACAACAAACCACTTCATTAGTTTACAAAAAACATTGCAATACTTTATTATTTAATTTTTGTGTGTATCTCCACTATTACTTATGTATTTCTCAATGTATCTGGCCATGTATTTATCTAGCTTAACTAAAACTGAAAAGATATGCATGAAAGCACTACTCACACACAACCATACAGTCTTCATATCTTCACAGTTTAATGTTAATGGCATGAGGTGTAATGTGGTGCTCAACAGAAATGTACAGCAGTGCACGGAAAAGGTGAGTCAGGGACGAAGCACTCTGTTCACTGACCTCTAGATCGTGACGTGTAGCTGCCAATGATCTGCATTAGGCATCGTGAGAACTCCGAGATGACAGTTTGTTCCAACTGAGCAGCTGACACCAAGGCTCCCTCTGCCTTGTCTGCCTGTGCTAGCAAACACTGGCATGTTGCCTCCACCACCTCCTTGTTCATTCGATAGTAACCAGATCTGCAAAAAAAAAAATTAATAAATAAAAAAAAAAAAATAAAACAAATAAATAAATAAGTAAATAAGTAAATTAATAAATTAAATAAATAACACAAATTATCATTTTCATCATTTTTTTCTCTGTTACTTTCACACATCCTCTAGAATCTTTCTTTTCTGCTTGAATTTTCTTCCCCAAATGACATTGTGTTCATAAAAACTTGTGACAAATTCTTCTTGAGGACTGTGTATCTCACTGTTTGTTATGTGCTATAAGTCATCTTATAGTTATCTTACCACAAACTGGAATTTTTAAGAGATGTATGGTATTTATGAAAAGATTAAAGCAATAGCTCTATTACCAAAGCAACTTCATGGCTTCTTTGATATCCTGCAAAAACTACTATGGCTCCTCAGATGCTCTTTTCCTGCTACAAGTGGGTCAACATTTCTTAGGTTTAAAATTTGTCTTGAAGTACTCAAGTAATGCTTACTTTGAAGTGGTAGGAAGAATCATTTTATTGGGTGAGTGATGTGAGAATGAAGGTAATTTTGATTTAACGGCCTTCTGCTGATTGACCCGTGCTTCAGCACATTTGGCCAGCTGCATCAGTCCCTTCCTCTCCAGTGCTGGTGTCATGTCCACATTCTTGCAGCAGCCACACACTTGCACATGTTGGAGCATGGGATCTTGGCCTGCAAATAATCACATATTAGTTAAATGATAAAATGGTGCAAGTAATTACTATATATTTTGTTTGTGGCAGGTAAAAGATGCCTTTTGTATCTACAAAATATTGACAGCAACAAAACAAATACCACCTATGCATTTACTAAAAATAATCCATAAAAATACACTTACCTCATAACATTCACAGTAGTTCTTCAGGCACCCAGACCGCTTACAGTTGCAGCCTTTGTTGTGTCTCCTTTCATTATCGCTTCCACCTTTGCCAATCTTTGGCCAGAAAGCTTGGGGATTTCTATCCAAACATGCCTTGATTGCTTTCTGTCTATCCTCCTCATGATTTAAATTGTTGAAACAGTTTGCACAATTACAGTTGTTGCAAAATTCTCCATTTGCAAAGCAATCACAGTATCTAAGGAAGAAAGAAAAGGTCACTTCAGTACATGCAAAATAGCCTCCATTTCGCCACATGCTGACGAACCACCAATGTGGGAAAACAGTTTACTCATACATTCTCAAAATGGGTACCGGTGTATTGATAGGAAAGGACTCAATGAGCTTTTTTGTAGTTCTGATGTCAAGAAGGAAGGCATGAAGAGGATATGGTGGAGGGGAGCTTTTTTAAAGTAAGCAAGAATACTCACAATTTAAGACACTGGCTCTTTTTACAGTTGCAAGGTTTTCTTGGTCTGATCCCATTTGCATCAATGATTGTGCGAGAAGGCTGTGGCTTTGTGGTGTGTGGGATGATGGTTCCTGGAGGAATCTGGTTTGATGCTTGAATTGTGCTGTTGCTTGTAGTGTTTGACTGAAGCTATAACATAGCAGAATTTAATTTAAACTTTATCCTATGTTAGGTAACAATTTTGAAATATTTTGTTGTTGTTTTCTTCATGATGAAGAGTGCACCAGAAATTACAGAGACGCAATAAAACATCTCCCAAATACGAGGTCCACCAGAAGCAGGATGTACCAGTATGTCACCTGCCACCTAAGTGTTAATATGATAGCTTGGTGTAAGTGACAACTGCAGTGTGAGCACCAAGGTACCTGTGACATGTAGTGAGCTGGGATCATAACCACTGAACCTGGCTGGGTGTTGGAAAGGACTCCTGGGGGCAGGGCAGAGGCTGGGAGGGTCAGGTTGGTCTGAGGCATCCCACCTGACACATTGGACGAGCCTGAGCCGGACACTGGGATGATCACCCGCTGCTTGTTCCCCTGCATAGGAGTGGTGAGGGGATTAAGACTGAAGTTACTTGAAGCAATTTAATTCAACATGAGAAAAAATTACATGTACACCAACTCATCATTTATTTGGTTCTACTATTTCAAAGGGGGAATTAGTTTCAACTAGAGGTGCATGCCAAGTATACAGTACTGTAACCATCCTACCCATGGCTAGTTACCTGCCATGTGTACTGCTACATACCATACCAACACTGCCATCACAGCATGGTAATCATAACAGTAAGAGCAAAGTCAAACTTACAGTCTGATTGGGAGCAATGGGCATAGCCTTAATTTTGACCTTACCCTCCTATTAGCACCTTCAACTTCACTCATATGCACTTTCTTTACAAACTCTTTGCTCTTCATCTCAATATAGCCATACCATGTCTGTGTGTTCCTCTTCACCCATTTCACCACTCCACAACTTATACAGCATCCACACTTGCTCATGCCACATCTCATACACATTCTCATTGACCTCAGCCACCCATCTTGTCACTGCACATGCCCCATTCAGACAGCTTGTTACCACATTACACACTCTTGATTCTTGTGCCATTCCTACATTAACTAATTATTCAACCAACAAAAATCAAATTAAAATGTTAACAATAACAATTAAAAAAAAAAAAACCTTATTGGAGAGAACTTGCACATTTTGCTGCTGTGCTGTCAGTTGCTGCACTTGATTGGCTGGAATCTTGATGACCTGCTGTCCCCCAGAAGTGACAATCTGGCCACTCCGGACGGTGCTCACTGTCCCCTAAGGAAGACACCAGACACTTGCTTCCCCTTCAACAGCACATCACTCTCCCAACTCTCCCTTTCCCACTATCAACTCAAAACTTACATTTCTCTCTCTTACAAATAATTTAATTTACATCCCTGTCCCAGTTTGACATGCACATCTCTTTCACAGCTTCAACTTTCCCTCATGGTGCTGCAAACATTGCCATAATGAAACAAGCACAGCCACACAACACTACTCACCTGTCCAGGTTGAGGAATATTGCTCTTTATGACAATCTTCTGAGGACTTGAAAGAATGTTCCTCACAGCTCCACCACTGCTCACTTGAGTTAAAATCTGCAAAGACAGTGTCCAGATACAACTCTAAGCACCTCAGTTAAACTGTTGGCATGAGAATACACAGGATATCAGATAGTCCTTCTGTGTCAACAAAGTATTAAGTGAGGGCAACATTTTGTGAAATACAGAAATTGCTGGATGACAACATTTATGATGAATTCCTGGCTGAAAAAAGTACACACAGCATACATTCTAATAATGAACAGTGAGTGGAAGTCACTCACACGTTCATTTTTACATATATGTAGATACAGATTATAATCTCTTAGATGACTTAAGGGAGTCATAATTTTAGTGTATCTGTTGTAACCCAAGAATCACCAAGAAGAAATCAAACACATGAGCTATCACCACCCTGACAGATGAGAGATGAGATGTGACCATCGAGATCAACATGCGGCAAGTCATCACAAGACTAACAGACCCAGAGAACAGCAGTAGATTACAAGAAGAGGTACCAAGGTGGCTGTCACAAAATTAGTACACAAGGGAAACAGAGGTCACCAGCAGCAAATGACATGGACAAGATGGACAGCTGGCACAACATATGAAACGCTGCCTCCTTGTTCCTTATTAGATGTGATTTACCAAAGTTACTAAAAATTTAAAAAAATGGAAAAATAAACCATGATTGAAGTCTGAGAAGATAAATCTAGTTACTTGAAAAATTAGGGAAAAAACAAGATCGTGCAATATGGAAGCATGACATACCTAAATATTAATCTCAACTCCTCAAATACGAAGAAGCAATATAAATAATGATGAATGTCGGATGCATCCACTGACGACTCTCTACTTGATGCTTACATAACTTGTTTCTAGGATGGTTAGAAAATTCAACAAATGATTACACTATTAACTGCACTTTAGGATGGCTGGCACTTAGCCACCAGTCACAGGCAGCCATTCATACCATTCATAGCCAAGCAACACACAATCCTGCACCATAACAATGTTTAGAGGGATAAATGGTAATGTTGCTGAACTGATAATTAACAATGACAACTTATGTAGGGAATTACAGATAGAAGTTTGCTTAAATCTTGTATTCCTATGTATAAGAGTTTGCACAATAGCTTCTGCCCATCCTGCATGTAAAGCCTTGTTTGTAATATGTTGGCTAATAATGCACAATATTCCATCCCTTCATGAAAATGCATACAGCTTTTCTCTGTGACTAAAGATTCATAATTCTTATCATATATATTTTTAAAATGGAACCTCCAATAAGAAAAATATATTCACATACAGAAAATAGCATAAATATAGAAATAAGACTTAAAGAAGCACAAACAAGACAAAGGCTGGAGCTTGCTGATGAAACACACAATAATGGCAGCCCCTTATAGACAAGCAGGGAGGAAAGCAGCCACTGCCGGACAACCCACCTGCTGTGTGGAAGGAGGGGCTGGGGCAATTTTGGTGGGTGACTTGGAGGACACAGGGACCAACTTATTGGGACTCTTCACAGGGGACACTCCACCCATACTCACCCGCTGCACAACAATCTGCTGAACGGAGGCTACATTAACAACCGGTATCTTCCTCCTTGCACGGAGCTTCTTTCTTCGAATCTAATCTACAGAGATGCCTGTTTCTGGCAATTCCCTTACAGGATGTGGATGGCCATGGCAAAAGTCTCCATCTGCACCTGTCCATGCACCTCATCCCTGCACTCTACTGTCCTACCACTCTCTTGTCCTTGCTCTCATAATATGAGAGCAAGGACAAGAGAGTGGTAGGACAGTAGAGAGAGAATATATTATATTCTAACAATCTATCCTCACACTTTATTGGGGAATGTCTCCTTAATTGTATTCATCTTTACACTTTCTTTCCCTGTCTACTTTCAGACCTCTAAAGATTACCAACATAGCTTCTTGTAGTTGCAGAATGATATCCAGAATTCTGTTCAATTTTTCTGATGGCATTTGAGAGGGAAGCTGGAGCTACACCACAACTCCATTTACCTTTCTGGGATTTCTGATGCCTCACTTTTTCTGGAGATATCCCTTAATCACCTTATTATTATTATTCCTACCATAATTACATCTAGCTCTGATCTTCATCTTAGCTAAGTCTACTTCATCAAATGGAGGAAAATGAGTGCAGGGTGATGGTGTCATTCTGTTGGAGAGAGAGAGAGAGAGAGAGAGAGAGAGAGAGAGAGAGAGAGAGAGAGAGAGAGAGAGAGAGAGAGAGAGAGAGAGAGAGAGAGAGATGCTGCATCAAGACAAAACTCAGGTTCACCAGTGTTCCTTCCTGACTTTGTTTGGAGATTGGCCCTGTGGCTTGGAGGATGGCAAGAAGCCCACATGCTGTGCCTGCTGCAAGGTCAGCTTGGCAGGGGAGGCTGCAGTATTACCACTCTGGCTGGTGATGAGGCGCACCTGCTGGCTCCCAATGTTGCTCATGCCCCCGCCAGCCTGACTGCCGATGATCACCTTGGTCACCGTCTGCACAGGCAAGGCAGGCATGTCAGCATGTCAGTTGGAAACGTTTCTCTCACAGCTACATCATCACAAGTCCTATATGCTCTCAAACCAAAGAGGGTTTATGGTCAATCAGTTATGATTCACATTCTTCATAAAAGGGTAAAGGAAATCATCATTAACATTTTAAAGATTAGTACAGAAAAGTCCTGACTAATAAGCTGTACTTCCAGAGTATGTGCAAGAATCAACAAACCACAAGTCCCTGCATTAACTATATATCTATATAGCTTATCTCTATCACCATGTATCCTGTTATGAAGCTTTTTCTGTCTAGAGCTAAAGGGAACACTTCAAAGACTACAGACCACTCTCCTAAAACGCGGCTTCCACTCACACCGCTGCTGTTGTGTGACTGGGTCTGCGATGACTGCTTGAACTGCACCGTCCACACTGGGTGGGCCTGCGAGGTGACCACCATCTGCTGCCTCACTCCCCCACTGAGCTGAGATGTGTTCACCACCACCGGCTTGCTGTTGTTGCTGCTGCTAGGGCCCGACACTGTGCTCACGACCTGGCCGCCCGATGTGATGATTCGGTTGGCCATAGAACCAATAGAGATGTTATTCTGCTGAAATATATAAGTAAAAATTGGTCACCTTGCTTTTACTCCTGAGTTCCGTCTCATTGAGAAATATTACTAATTTCGATAAAACATTCAGAAATTTCTCCATTATTTGTTGGGTGCTGTAATTCCCACACTACTACTACATAAAATGTACAGTCAATACCTGACAGGTCCAGCCTGGATCTACTGATATACACATCAATATATTGGTATTGAGATGGCAAAGAAAAGCTGTCACACCTAATATAAATGATGGAATAAAAGTACAGAGAAGGCATCCTTAGTCCCTACATTCATGTGTTTCTGTCACCTTTTGCAACATCTAGCCATAATGTAAAAAACAGGGAGACTACTGCAAGTAAGGGTACAATGAAAAGATAGTAGGAATAAATAAGACACTACAGTAGCACTACAGAAGCAGCTGTAGCCTCACCTGGTTCTGCTGCAGAACTACAAACTGGCCCAAGCTGCTCTTTATGAGCTGTGGCGTCTCTGAAACTATCTGGGAGGAAGAGGAGTCACCCGAAGACACAGAAGCCAGCAGAGCCGAGGTGGTGGCAGCCTCACCGCCTGTGGACATCTCCTCTCCTGCCATGCCAATCAGCTCACCACCCTGTTGCAGCATGTCCATTTCACCTGTGCGGGAGAACCAAAAGTATGTAACACACAGCAGACAATAGTGAGTGATACATTCCCTGATATTGCCTCCTGTGGATAGAGATCAAGGCCAACACACAATTACGTATAAGTGCTTGAAAGGACTATAAATTTATTTTTTTTGTCCTTGTATGGCCATGACAAATCTGCAGCTGATACTCACCAATGACCTGGTCATGGTCAGTGAGGGTGTCCACTTCCATTGGCTGGTGGTGAGCATGGGAGTCCAGCTGCTGAGACTCTTCCAGCACTCCGCTCTCTACACCCTCCACCTCCACAATGTTGCCCACTGTCACCCCATCAGAGATGAGCACTCCAGGAGTGTCCACCACCTGGGATCAACAAGTAGAGTAATAGTTAGGGATCACTAACAACACTAAGGGATCACTGTCTAAGAATAGTGTATAATGCATAGCAATTATAATACTTCTTGGCGTGCAGGATTTCAGCATGGTAAATACAATAACCTTGATCACTTGCCAGTTTTTAGAAATGTTAGAAATGTCAACTTCTGAGAAGTCTAGTAAAAAAAATTTGAGAATGATCTAGTACAGGATTTCAATACCCAACTTTGGTTGTATTCAATCTATCTCTCCAGTTCTTAGGCTTTTGTTGTATCTAATTCCTTATGATCTCAATCATGTCCTCTATTGGCAACTTATCTTTCACAAAATATTCAACACACTTTGCCACCACAATCATTGAAAAGAACCTGTTTTCCTCTCACCTACATCACTGCCCCAGCATCCTCTGACTACTGCTAGTAATACACCAAAAATAAGTGAAATCTGAAAGCTTGCCTCTGTAAGCAGTAATACTCACATGACCCTCAGTTGCCTCCTGCAGAGCCTTCAAGTCTGCCGGCTGGATGTTGCCCACAAGACTCTCTAGGTCTTGGGACGTCAGCTGGCTCGTCAGCTCCCCAAGTGCCAAGGCATCAATGAACACTGTGCTGCCCCCCCTCACTGCCATCTTTGTCTGTGGATGAGCAGGATCATAATCTTTGGCGATGTCACACACAAACACACCAACTACCAAACAAAGGGATAAATTGGATAAATATAGATACAAATGTAGCTCAGGCTCTGTACAGATAGGTACTAACACTTGTTCACCTTCCCAACTCATCATGTGACTAACACCTCTAAACTCCAATCAAGTCAAAGGGTGCATTATTGCCAATATGGCTGAATAAATTACAAGATCTCATACATCTTTAAGATGCATGTTATTGTTCGGGAGGTGCTGTGGTGAATAGGACAGACAGTGAGAGCAATGAAAGTGCACTTGGAATGTGTGGCATGTCAGTAAAATGTGACAAAAATGCCAACAAAATTAGAAGAAAAAGGCCCACTGAGGTGCCAGTCCCTAAACAGTCAGAAATGATCATGAAAACTGGAGGATAAGTGTCTCAAAACCTCCCTCAAGTCATAAGGAGGAAAGACAGAAGTAGAAAGGGAGTTCCAGAATTTACCAGAAAAGGAAATGAATGATTGAGAATACTGGTTAACACTTGCAATTGAGAGGTGGATAGAATAGGGATGAGAGAAAGTAGAAAGTTTTATGAAGTGAGGCTGCAGGAGGAGGGGAGGCATGCAGTTAGCAAGATCAGAAGAGCAGTTAGCATGAAAATAGTGGTACAAGATAGCAAGAGACACAATATTGTGGCAAAAAGAGAGAGAGATTGCAAAGTCTGTTACAGTGTTATGAGTGGAACTCCCCATACATGTAAGGCATACTCCTTACATGGATGAATAAGGTCCCTGTACAGAATCAGCAATTGGAGGAGATAAGAAAAAAAACTGGCTTAACTTTATAGAAGCTGTTTTAGCTAGAAATAAGACATAAAGTTTCCAGTTTATATTATAAGTAAAGGATAGACTGAAGATGTTCAGTGTAGAAGAAGGGGACAGTTGAGAGTCAATGAAGAAGAGAAGATAGCTATCTAGAAGGTAGCATCATGTCGATGTTGAGGAGGAGGAGGAGGAGGAGGAGGACGACAAAGATGAGGAAGAGGAAGAGGAAGAGGAGGAGGAGGAGGAGGATGAAAAGCATGGATACAAGAGCAAGTTATGTCATTGCCTACAAAGATGCAACATCCAGCTCTGGATTAAAAATGAATATGGAGAAAATAGGAGGGAACAGAGAAGGAGCTACTGTCAGTTGGCTCAGACACCTGCATTTTGGTGACGAAAAGAAGATGAGGCTTATTAGAGGGGAGGTGGTGTTCTACAGATTGAAAATTAGATAAGGCGGCAAATGCTGCATAAATTAATGAAGAAAAAGTTGAGTAGGGTGTCAAGACACTTAGGTTCGATACCTGAAGAAGAGTCCGACCTGGGGACATTTGTGGTCTCCTTCCCAGACAGGGACTCCAAAGCTTGTGTAAGAGCCACCATCATAAATTTTGAATTCTGAGTGAAGGGTGTCTGCATATTAGGTACATGTAGAGTTGTGTGAAGGGAGAGAGTTGTCTTTAGAGGGCAGGGTGTGACTGGCCCCTTGCACTGTGAGTCACAAATGGAAACATTCAGTGTGGTCACAGCTGGGTCACTGGAAAGTTTACAGCATCCCTGATCCACAACAACACTGGGAGTGATTATCATTTTGGCATGTGTCAGAGGAGGAAGACAATATAAAATAGAACAGTGCTGGAATACCTATCTGAAAGAGAGACACCTTCACTTAAACCCCTAATACTTGCATGCTAGATACTCTACACTGACAAAAAACAACTCAGGGCAACATCACTATACCTTACACTACACGTAAAACAGCCGACCATCGCTGGGAGAGGCAGGATGATGCGGGAATTTAACGATAATACGAGCACAGGGTCAGGAACACACGCGGTGAGGAGCAGGAAGGAAAGTGAACGGAATGTGGCCTTGGTAGTGTCTCATTTGTTCGGAATGTGCGCGAACCAGATGCGTGAGTCTTCTACAGGCGATTTCAATGCAACTAAGGATCATGAAGTGCTGTAGGTGGAATATAAGGGTGAAGTGGTTATCTGAGTGAGGTTTAGGTGAGTTTTTGAGTGTGTATAGGTGGGAAAGACGAGCTGCTGTGAGTTTTAATTAGTGTTTCGAAGCTTCAGTCGAGACAAAAGGTACACGTTGCCGGAGGAAGGATAATACTTAAAATATTCATACTTCCTCACCTTATCTTACTTACTCACTGACTCAGCTCATATTTAATGTTGTGTAATGTAATGCGGGGATGATAGTAAGGTCAATGTTGATGTTGTCTTTGTTGTGGAGTAATTTATTGTGCATTATTCTTGTTCGTCTGTCCGCTCTCTGGTGACTCAACGACAGCCTATCATCTCCCTGCATTTTTCTCGTGCCCCGTTCCTCTCTCCTCTGCTCCTCACTCTCCCCATCTCTCCTACCTCCATCCACTCTCCCCCTCCCGTCACCTACCCCCTCATCTCCCGGTCCTCTTAGCTACTTCCGCTCTCTAGATAGATAGATAAAGAGGTAGACAGACATACAACTAGAAAGACAGACATAGACGAAAGATAGATAGACAGACAGACAGACAACTAGCAAGATACAGAAAAATAGACTGGTAAATAATGAAGGGTTCTGCTGTAGAAGGTGAGACGCAGAGGGGTGAAGGAGGCACTGAAAACCCAGCTATCACCCACACTCTCCTGTACCACGACAGCCAGCTAGTGTAGAGAAAATGTGGAGAAACAAAGTATAAAGGAGCGTTTTACTTTAACATTCACCTTCAGAACAACACTTTGACGAGTCCTTTGAAAACCAACATGCCAAAGAGAACCAGGTCCACTTCTTTCTCTGAGGACCCGAGTACCTCACCGCCCTCGTCCTCTTCCACGACCATCTCTCCCCCGACGTGGCCCATGAGGCCAGAGGATGAGGGGTATATGGTCTTCTTCCAGAGGCGGGACGACTGGGCCGAATGGCGACCTACGCGGGTCTGGTACGTCTCCTCCGAGGGCGTGCAGGCGCTGGTGGGGCAGTGGAGTAACGCAGTGAAGTGGCCGCCCAATGGAGTGGCCTGGTGGATCAGTCTCCTTTCCTCGTCCAGCGGCGTGATGGGCGATCGGACTCCCTCACATGAAGACTCGATTCCTTTAACTTCGGATTCAGTTCCCCAAAATTCGGATTCGATTCCTCAAAATTCGGATTCGATTCCCTCTAACTCGGACTCGTCCCCCTTAAACGCAAACTCGACTCCCTTAAATTCAGATTCGGTGTCCTTTGACTCTGACTCGATTCACTTAACCTCAGACTCGACTCCTTTAAAACTGTTCTCAATCCCCTTTAGCCTGAACCTGAGGCTGTGTAGGGAAGAGGACAGCGTCATCATAGTGCGCTCAGAAGATGATGATGAGGAGCCACCGAAGAAGAGGCCCCGCTACTCTTAAAGGTGAATGAGTGGACAGGTGAACAGAATAGCACAGGTGGGTGGAACAGGTGGACAGGACAGGTGGATAGGACAGGTGAACAGAACAGAACAGAAGGATAGAACAGGTGCATAGGTCAAGAAAATGATACAAGTGGATTAAATAGGACAAGTGGATAGAATAAGTTAGGTTAATAGGACAGGTGAACAGGTGTGAGCGTCCATTAGGTCCCCTCAGGTACAGATAATTACAGGTTTTGCTTACACTTCTTTCTTCCATCTCCGTTTCTCTATCTGTATTTTAATTAAGTTTTGTAATATCATCTCGTAAGGAAAGTTTGTATTTTACTTCATGAGCATAAAAACTACTTCTTATTTCACTTAATTTCTTATTGATGAGAATTTTAATTGTTGTTTTATCATTATAGATAGGAACATTAATTTACAGGAGGAAAAGAAGGAGGAAGAGGGCTAATGAGAAGATGAGAAAAGGAAGAAAGGGCAATGAGGAAGAGAGGATATTTGGGATGTGAGAGCGAAAATGGTAGAAGAGAGAAGCGAGAAAAACTGATGAGAAGGGAAGTGATGGAAGGAGAAGATGTGATTGGGAAGAGGGAAAGGAGGGGTAAAGGGGGAGAGGGGAGTCGGGAGGGAGAAAGCCTTATGAGGGAGGTGAGGGGAAGTGGAAGGAAGGAAATGTGAGAGAGATTGAGGGAGAGAGGAAGAGAAAGAAGAGAAGGAAGTGGAGTTGCGTGGAGTCATTTCCTTCACTTCCACACACACACACACACACACACACACACACACACACACACAGACAGGGAAAGTCCTCATGTTTTAATTACTTCTTCCCTCATTACTGTTATCGAGGAGGTGAGAAGGGAAGGAAGAGGGGACAGTAGAGAAAGGGGAGGAAAAGAGGGGAAGGGAGGGGAGATAGCAAAAGGGAGAGGGAAGGAAGAAGGGTGAGTGTTAAGGTTTAGTGGTGAAAGTAGTAGTAGTAGTAGTAGTAGTAGTAGTAGTAGTAGCAGGAGGAGGAGGAGGAGGAGGAGGAGGAGGATCATTTCAACATCAGGTTTCATCTCATTTCACCTTGTCTATATCCTCCTCCTCCTTCTCCTCCTCCTCCTGCTCCTGCTCCTCCTCCTCCACCTCTTCCTCATATTCCTTCTCTTCAGTGTCAGCGCGAGTCTTTTTACATTCCACCTAACCACCAATCCTCCTCCTCCTCCTCCTCCTCCTCCTCCTCCTCCTCCTCCTCCTCGCAGCATCTCTGTACAAACGTCAGCAGTCTAGATAATATGCAAACTTCCCTGACTCCAATTTGTCTTAACTTTGTTCATTTGTCCGTCAGTTTCCTGCGGCTGCCTCCTCCTCCTCCTCCTCCTCCTCTCTCTCTCTCTCTCTCTCTCTCTCTCTCTCTCTCTCTCTCTCTGCCACTCAATTTCTTGCTTCTACCTACCGACCGCATGGGAGGGTGAAAGAGAGGGTTGGAATTCTCTCTCTCTCTCTCTCTCTCTCTCTCTCTCTCTCTCTCTCTCTCTCTCTCTCTCTCTCTCTCTCTCTCTCTCTCTCTCCTTCCACCACCTGTATCTCCCTCCCTTCCCTCCTTCCCATCAATCTTCATTCCATCTCTCCTCTCTCCTCTCTCCTCCTCCTCCATCCCTTCCTCCTCCTCCTCCTCCTCCTCCTCCTCCTCCTCCTCCTCCTCCTCCTCCTATCATTCTCCTTGTTCTTCTTTTCAGAGCAATAAGGAGTAGTTTCCCTTTTCCCTTCTTTTCCCCTTCTGCCCTTTGCTTAGTAACTTAAGGAGGGATGAGTTGAGGGAACAGTATGCCAAAAATTAAGGGGAATTTAAAGGGAATTAAGGAGTGAGGGGAAAATTGTTCGAAATATGTAAATGGAAAGGAGTGAGGGGAATGAGAGGGGAGTGAGAGGGGAGTGAGGGGAGGTAGTAGAGGTTTGGAATCGACAAACACAGAGCCGCCCACACCACAAATGTCATGGGAGAGGGGAGTGAGAGGGGAAGAGAGAGGGGAAAGGGGAAGGAGAGGGGAATGACCAGGAGATATATAACTCCATAGTGCTGTTCCCCTCTCCCCTCTCCCCTCTCCCTCCTGCTCCCGTCTTTTCCTCCTCTCTTCTTTCTTCTCCCTTTGCTCTTCCCCTCACCCAAATCTTTCCCCTCGCCTTCACCTCTTCGTGTGTGTGTGTGTGTGTGTGTGTGTGTGTGTGTGTGTGTGTGTGTGTGTGTGTGTGTGTGTGTGTGTGTGTGTGTGTGTGCTTGAACCAAACACCTACACGTCTTAATTTTTTTCCCATCCCAGTAACTAATAAATGCATCTGACCTTTCCCCACATTTTTCCCCTCATCTCCTCCCCTCACCCCATCACCAAGCTTTTTCCTCTTTCTCATTATTAAGAGATGCCAACAATACCGTCAAAATTCCCCCACTTCCTCCCCCCCCCTTACCATCATTCCTCTTTCCCTCTTTCATCTTCCTCCCCTCTTCTCTCTCTCTCTCTCTCTCTCTCTCTCTCTCTCTCCCCTCGCCAGCATTGTCCCGGGGAGCTTGAGACACTCCAGGCGCCTAGTTAAGGAGAGAGAACAGGTGAGTTATGAGTGAGGGGAGAGGTGAGGGGAGAGGGAGAGGGGAGACAGGGGGGAATAGGTAAGAAGGACGACAGGGAGAGAGAGGGGAAGGAAAGGATAAGAGGCAATAAAGAGATGATTATGATGATGGCAAAACCAGGTGAGAAAATAAGGGGAAAGTGAGGGGAATTGAGAGTATGAGGGGGAAATATGAAAGTGAATTGAAGGTGATGGAAAAATAAAGTTAAAATAAAAGGAAACAAGGAAAAAAGAGGGAAATTTAACAAAGAAAGGGGAAAAGGAGAAATGTAAAAAAAAAGTTACAGAAAAGATGGTGAGAAGGAAAGTGAGGGGAAAAAAGAAGATGGGCGAGGAAAAATGAGAGGGGGAAAAAGATGAGAGGACAAATGAGAGAGGAAACTGAGAGGAAAATTATGATATGTAGTAATAAACGTGGAGGGAAAGTTTTATATATATCCTCTCTCTCTCTCTCTCTCTCTCTCTCTCTCTCTCTCTCTCTCTCTCCATAGGGTAAGTAGAAAACTGCTCCTTCCCTCACTTTTACCTCCATCTTTCTCGACTAAATCCCTCCTGATTCCCTCCTTTCCTCCTTCCCTCTTCCTAACTCTTTCTCAGCACCTCCTCATCCCTCCCTTCCTCCTCTTCCTCCCTCTCTTCCTCTCCTTCTCTACCTGCCTCTTCTCCCTCTCTTCACGATTACTACTATAATCCCCTCCTCTCTCTCTCTCTCTCTCTCTCTCTCTCTCTCTCTCTCTCTCTCTCTCTCTCTCTCTCTCTCTCTCTCTCTCTCTCTCTCTCTCTCTCTGTGGAAGAAAAGGAATGAAAAGAGCAAAAAAGTAAACAAAGGAACAGAAATTAAAGAAACGAAGAAATACAAAGGAAAAATCAGAGAGAGAGAGAGAGAGAGAGAGAGAGAGAGAGAGAGAAGGTATAAGAACATAAGAACATAAGAAATAAGGGAAGCTGCAAAAAGCGACCAGGCTTACACGTGGCAGTCCCTGTATGAAACACACCTACCTATTTCCATCTGTTATCCCAATCCATAAACTTGTCTAATCTTCTCTTAAAGCTCTCTAGTGTCCTAGCACTAACAACATGATTACTGAGTCCGTTCCACTCATCTACCACTCTATTTGAGAACCAATTTTTTCCTATCTCCTTCCTAAACCTAAATTTTTCAAGCTTGAACCCGTTATTTCTTGTTCTACCCTGGTTGCTGATCCTAAGAATTTTGCTTACATCTCCCTTGTTAAAACCCTTATACCACTTAAAGACTTCTATCAGGTCCCCTCTTAACCTACGTCTCTCTAAAGAATGTAAATTTAACAGCTTCAACCTCGCCTCGTAAGGAATACTCCTCATCCCCTGCATCCTTTTAGTCATTCTCCTCTGTACTGATTCTAATAGACCTATATCTTTCCTGTAATGTGGGGACCAGAACTGCACAGCGTAGTCTAGATGAGGTCTGACCAGCGCCAAGTATAACTTTAATATTACTTCCGGCCTTCTACTTTTAACACTCCTAAAAATGAATCCTAGTACCCTATTTGCCTTGTTTCTGGCTTCTATGCATTGTTTCCCTAGACGGAGTTCAGAGCTAACTATAACTCCTAAATCTTTCTCGTACCCTGTACCTACCAGAGTTTGGTTGTCTAATGTGCACCTATTGTGTGGGTTTCCTCTACCTACGCTAAGCGCTTTGCATTTATTGATATTAAATTGCATTTGCCATCTATCCGTCCATGTGTGCTGCAATGTTAGGATCCCATCACAATATATGCTCTGACAAATATTTGGTGTCACCGAAAACTTTGACGCTGAATGAACATCTTCTTTAGTATTTAAATACAGAAAATATTTCACGTTGAAAGGCACCAGTCTGGGAGGGAAGGGAGAGAGAGAGTGAGAGAGGAAGAGAAGGAGGGAGGTATTGAGGGAGGACAGTGTGACAAGCTGTGACAAGACAGGACTACCAACCCTTCCTACGTCTGTCACCGCCTGTGCATTTCTAGTATCTCTTTCTATACCTAACGCTCTCTCCTTTTCAATGGCCATGATGGAAGTTCTACAAGGCAGCATCAAACTCCTGACAGTCCTTCATACATCTGTCACCACTTGTGCGTACATTTCTCTACCTATAACGCTATCTCCTACACCTCTCCCAGTTGGATAGCCACGATGGGGAATTCTACAAGGCAGCATGAACTTCATGAAGGTACAAAAACAAGGGATTATCATTACTATAACAGGCCCAGATAATTTACAGTAAAGCCAGCTATTAGCAAATGTCTAATGGTTTCTTTACAGTGTGGTTTGCCAGTGGGTTAGAAACAATTAATTTAACGATTTGTCACCTCAACTCACACCATAGCTGCCATTTTCTTAGCGTGATGTTTTCTTGTTGTTTTTGTTTTCATAAAAGTTTCTATGTGGAATAACTCAGCCCAGTGGATACACGTAGCACCTCGTTACGTTTTCTGAGACAAAATGTGGTATGCAGGAAAAAGAAATGTGTGGTTTCAGTGCTTGGTTTATTTTATTTCTGTGGAGTGTAGGTTTGATATCGTCGTGCAACATGCGATGAAACCAGTGTTCAGTTTGAGTGCGGTTGAAAATTGTTATGCAAACACTGTTTATTTAGTGTCAGTGTACGTCGCTCTCTCTCTCTCTCTCTCTCTCTCTCTCTCTCTCTCTCTCTCTCTCTCTCTCTGCTAGCAGATATTTCCCATCTATATAATCAGGAATTAACAGAGGAACGGAAAAACACCCGATGGAGAGAGAGAGAGAGAGAGAGAGAGAGAGAGAGAGAGAGAGAGAGAGAGAGAGAGAGAGAGAGAGAGAGAGAGAGAGAGAGAGAGAGACGAATTTACTTTAACGTAGCTTCATTTCCGTCATAATATCATTACCTTCGTTATCAAAAAAAATTTTATCTTGTCTTGACAACTCTGAGATGTATGCTTGACACTGTGTGTGTGTGTGTGTGTGTGTGTGTGTGTGTGTGTGTGTGTGTGTGTGTGTCTGTGTGTGTGTTCTGGATCTGTGTGTACTTTGGAATAATGTTTGGTGTTAGGTATTGAAAGCTTTGACGTGGTAGATGACAGATGACTTTTGTTTGAGTTAATTCGTGCAGACATTGTGCTTCCAAGCCTAGGACGAGCGTGTGTGGGAGTAGGAGGGTAGGAGGGAAAGGGGAAGGGTAGGACGGGGGATCATAGTGGAGCAAAGGACTAGACAGGACATATATATATATATATATATATATATATATATATATATATATATATATATATATATATATATATATATATATATATATATATATATATATATATATATATATATATATATATATATATATATATATATATATATATATATATATATATATATATATATATATATATATATATATATATATATATATATATGTGTGTGTGTGTGTGTGTGTGTGTGTGTGTGTGTTTTGGGTCAGTTTCATGTTTCAATATATATACTTTTGACACTGCCATATGAATGTATGTATGTATGTATATGTATGTATTGCATGTATGTATATCCTTTATCTGTAATCATACATTTACAGATAAACGTTCACCTTCCGCAGGTATGTCGTGGTGGAAGAGTTGGTAGCCCTGCACATGTCCATCCGAGAATTACGTCACAGGTGGGCACAAGCCGCAGTCATTCGCCGGCGCCTCCCTGCAGTCTCAGGTAGCAGCGGCGATGCGTAGTGCTGTTGCTTTGTACTGAGTGAGCGTGAATGAACCCTCGTGACGATATATGGTGATGGACGTGTGGGCCTTTACGTTGTGGAAACAGAAGGTGAGATTTGTCTTGATTTCCACCGTAGTATGAGTTAAATTGAGGTGAAGGAGTGAGAACTATGCGGGTAGTTAGTGGGTAGGCTTGTTTGGTAACGTCTTGTCTGGACTCTTGAAGCTCTCTGGGAGTTGTAATTAATGTTAATGCTTTGTTGCTTATTAAACTTAATGATCCCAGAGGCAATATCGTACATGTGCAAGGTAGGTGTGATTGCAGGGAGTGGTGTTACGTTGGAAGTAGGGGGCAGGAAGAAAACCCACACGCACGCTCTCTAGCTGTATTTCACGAAGGCGAGTAAACAGCAATACATATAGGAAATATAGGCGGACAGGCGTACAGGTGAAAGTAGGCAGACATGGGCATGAGAGGTCAGGCGCGCAACTGCTCTCTGGCTTCCCTGTTTCGGCAGGTTCGTAAATCACCTCGCACACCCTCGCTTCCCCACCTCCACGTGAATCCACTCATTACATACATACTTATCAAGCAATTACAACGTCACTGAGTACAAATCGGGCATAGTATTCTGGTCGTTACAATGGGAAAACAGTGGTGGTGGTGACTATCGGAAGAGCGAAGTGACGGAACAAGCGGTAGCGGACAGGAGTACCAACCTTTGCGATACGTCTGTGCTCTGCTTCCATTTTCAATTTCGTATATTCTATTTCAGTGTGTCTTAAACGATGTTCTGCCGTACCACTCACTACTGTATTTAGTCGTTTCATTCATTTTGTTGTTCAGAGTGAAGAAGATTGTAAAAATGTACTTTTAAGGCATTACAATATTTGCCAGCGCTGAATCGTATTTCGGATATGTTGGCACCCTTAAATGTCGATGCAAATATAACACGTAGGTAATAAGACTAATGGAATTCTGCCATAAGTACTGCTTATTTGCTATGTGTGAAGTGACAGAAGCACGTGCAAATCTTATTCTGAATCTCTACTTTCGAAATAAAAGATACGTGTTCATGCTGATTAAAGTGGGAGAGAGGAAAGGGAGGAGAAGGATAGAAGGATCTCGTCTCCTCGACTTTTAAAGCTCCCTCCCTCTGGCTCGTTACTTTGTGGTGTTTATTCGATGTTTGTTCAGTTTAACTGTTCCATTGGCATTATCTATTAAGTAAGGAAGATACTATAGCAGTGGTGTAGTACTGATTGATCTGATGGTGGTTATCTATGCTAGTGGAGAACCACCTGCGCAGTAACTGTTCCCCTCAACAAGTCTCATTTTAGCGTAAATCAGATTATGTCACGATTGCGTTGTTGATGAATGGATATCCGCACTCTCTTCTCCTCTTATTTTCCATTCCATTTCGACAGTACCTTTTGTAGAGGACGGTGATGTCTTGGGGTGTGTTGGCAGCGGTGCGAGTCGCCATCATGGCTGACGTCATCAAGTCTGCTGGGGAGAAAAATAATGCTGCTTCGCTGTTTTTTTTTTTTTTATTCCACTAACTTATTACTTATTATTTGTGGAAATATAAATTATTTATGTGGAAATAGAAGTGGAGAGAGAGAGAGAGAGAGAGAGAGAGAGAGAGAGAGAGAGAGAGAGAGAGAGAGAGAGTGTGTGTGTGAGTGTGTGTGTGTGTGTGTGTGTGTGTGTGAGTGTGTGTGTGTGTGTGTACTATCCTCAACCGTATCAAATACTCTGTTCAGTAATCCACCTACATTATCCTGAATCCCCCGCCACACATTACTGTACACACAAGTTCAATTTTCTCTTAATGGAGTGGAGTGAGAGTAAACAGTGAGGTGGAACTTGTAACGTGGCCTTGCTGGGTAGTGGACAGTGGACACCCTGCTGAGTGGCGCTTGATGGGGTGACTGTCTCTCTCTCTCTCTCTCTCTCTCTCTCTCTCTCTCTCTCTCTCTCTCTCATATTTATATTAGAAGAATCCAACTTTGGGAATGAGAATAGTTCGTTATTTTTTTTTCGTGTTTCTAGTATTTTATTTATGTGGATTTTACTTGAGTTAATTTAATGTCGCTTTGGTCATCTATTTGTGGAAATTTATTTTGTGGAAGTGTGAGGAAGAAGAACAAGCTTATTAATTTAAGAAGGATATTGAAAGCCAGTCATTCTTCCCCTTTCGTGTGATTTTGATATACTTAATCCTTATAACGACTTGCTTATATTGGAGGTTCAGCCTTGCATCATAAGCTTGGAAAGATCAATTATGCAAAGGAGGGAGAGGAATATAATATTAGTTTGGATGCTAGCAGTGACTGATTGTCTTTACCTAATCCTTGTAATTTCAACACTTGGTGATGTTCATACTGGTATGATGTCTTCAATGAATCTTACAGGAGGTCAGAAGTGCTTGCAATGGGATATGACTAGGAAATCTTACAGTATTAAAGTGGTATATTTTTAATGCTTTCTCAAATACACTTGTTTTACAGAGAACAAGAATGGTGCCTCATATTTTTTAGAACACTTGCGTCAAGGTGATCACGATTAGTACCTTTCAGAGAAGAACAGGGAACAGGGAAAGTAGTTAGGAAGTTACGTATAGTTTGGATGGTGTTGACAGTAGTAGCTATACGTGATGCAGAAAGGCAGGACATTTTTTACGGATATGGTGATAATAGGGAATGGGAGAAACGAGGTCACGTGGGTCATTTTGGAAAGTGGAAAGTAGGTCAAATAAGACAAAGATTCTAGAAAACGGCAGACATTGAAAAAAAAAAGAAAATATTGGCCAGAGTATTCATCTGCTGCTGCTGCGGTACTAAAAAAAAAAATGAAAAGCAAAGTTGAGCTTGTTATCGTCACACAAGAGCAGAGGGCTCCAGGACGAGACCTTGTGTTTGTAAGAGTTAAGAAATATAAGTGATCCTCGTAATTAATTCAGTGAGGGTCGTTAGTCTGCCAAAACATGCGGGAGTGAGCACCTGATTAGCCTTGGTAATACGATGATTGGCTGCCGAATAACTCGCCTGTTTAATTCATTCCGTTCGTGCCGCCATCACCACGTGTAGTGCACATGTGGGGAGTCCTGGTGCACTAATTACCATGAGAGAGAGAGAGAGAGAGAGAGAGAGAGAGAGAGAGAGAGAGAGAGAGAGAGAGAGAGAGAGAGAGCAAGCTGTTATTATTATACTCGGAAGCTTAAATATCCTAGTATAGAGGGGTACTGACCTGTGATTGCCTTTTTAGCGTGCCTCAGCATCAGTGTTTGGTGGTCCCAGCCACCGGCAGTGTGTTGAGACTTAAAAGTGTCCAGGTAACGATGAATTATTTATGGGTCAATATTAAAAAAAAACTTTTTTTATTTGCTTTTCATTCTCTTAGTTGAGGGGCGGGGAACACTTAATGGGTGGATGACCACCATCAGGGCCGCCATTCCACCGCATTCATGGCCACCCTACCCGCGCTCATCCAGTCACGTCCCCATAGTGCAGCGCCCCTCATCTGTATGTATGCTGAAGAGACACGGAAAAATGAACACTCGTGTCTCTGTGAAATATTGTGCGCCATAAAGTCTCTTGTCCTCAACGGCTTTTTTTTTTATTCCTTCTTATAATAATTATAGAAGAGTCCTCTTGCCACACATAAAACTGGGTATTCATGTATATTGTTACGGTAGGATCAGGAACGTGGAAATAAGGATATTTAACTCTGTGTGAAGTGTTGTGCTGACTAAAGTAGTGTGTATTGCCTCATCAGATAGCAAGACAGTGTTGGAATGCTTCAGGGAGATAAGGGGAGGGGGGCGACAGGGATCCAGTATGGAGGAGGAGAGTATTAGGAACCGGAGCCAATGCAAACTTGTTATAGTCACCCTGGAGTGGATTCCAAGGAACGGCTGGTGGACTAAATAAAATTAATTCATATAAGACATAGCCATTGGGTTTTTTTTTCATGTTGGGAAGGATATTCACTACGATTACCGTATAAAACTGCAACACTTTTTTGTTTTTATCTTGCTACCAAAGCTGTCATTTGTTTACTGACTTACATAACACACTGTTGTTCAACTCTATAGACTTTTAATTTTATTTATTTATTTTTTTTTATTTTGTCGCTATGATTAAGTGGTTAAATTACGATTTGTTATTAAGGTACAAATGTATATTTGTTACTTCATCACCTGAGTGTGGAGTACAGGTGCATCACAACACCTCCCCACCTGTCACAGTACTTAACACAGGCATGTCTTCCACTAACCACAACAAAAAAAAAAGAAAAAGAAATAAGTAGATAAATAAAATGAATAAAAAAAGAGGAAGAAAAACGAACCAATCAATTGAAGCAGCCAGAGGCATTCGTGGAGACACAAGACACAGCGCAGTCTGACCCTGACCATTGTCACGCGAACAAAACTGGTGCATTTTTTACTTCAGTTTGAACTGCACCGAATGTGACATGTGGACAAGGACGGCCAGGGAGAACGTGTCCCCACTGAATCTGACTTGGATGAGGACGCACAACATTATCAAACATTTCTACGTCTTATCGCAACATTTCACAGGCTGTAGTAATAGTCATTGTAGTTTTCTAGGTCTTTATTGGGATTTTAATTATTATTTATTGGGATTTAATTATTATTTAACCCAAACTAATTATCAGTGTGGCCTTTGATAACAGGTCTGTGATTAAGCTTGTTCACTGCTTATGACACACAGCTTTGTATGATGAACTACTCTCTCATTTCCTTCCCTTCATTACATAATGGAAAAAAAAAAATTCTTCTACTGTAATTTGCTGTCTTGTACATACGTATGTGATTATTAAAATTGTGTGCAGTACTTTGTGTTGCAAAGTTTAGCGCATTACAGTGAAAAAAAAAGATCTATTTTCTTTATCGTAGATGCCTGTTATAGTTACATACAGTGCTTTTTAGTGTCATAAACTGCAGCATTAACACAGTAAAATAGCCAAAGAAAACTCTCATAACTCACAAACACGAAGCAGCATGTACACACACGTTCCCCTTGCTCGTGCCGTGTCAGTGTGTGCATGTGATGACGCGATGCATCTCCCACCAACCTGGACGCCACAGCCTCCTTATTTTTCATTACTGGCGCGTAGAGTGCGGGATAACTCACAGCTTGCAGGGGGAGATTGATGGCACCTGTATACAAGGTGGAAGATTATTTATACGCGTGGTATATTGACAGAGAATTTGTAGGTGGCGTGTTTAGTAGGTAGGAGAGAGAGAGAGAGAGAGAGAGAGAGAGAGAGAGAGAGAGAGAGAGAGAGAGAGAGAGAGAGAGAGAGAGAGAGAGAGAGAGAGAGAGAGAGATTAAATGAATGATACTTTGACACAACTACAAGATATGTTATCATTACCGCAGAGAGAGAGAGAGAGAGAGCCCCTGGGGAGCTGCACCAGCCCAGGTGCAGAACGTAGCACCATCAAAGACAGTTTCTGAACACATACATTGGCTGGTAGAACGAGTTTGTTACCGTGCAGCCAAGTGTTGAGGGCTGGACCAGGCAGCAGTTCAACACTGCAGTGAATGTGTGGTTGCAACAGACAGACAGAGAGAGACTTTCAGATAGGAGGCATTAACAGTGACTTCTTTAGCCTAAATTGTTGTATGAAATATGTAAAGTATATGTACAGCAACTCTGTAAACACATATCATGTAGATTTGTATAAATAAAGAGAGAGAGAGAGAGAGAGAGAGAGAGAGAGAGAGAGAGAGAGAGAGAGAGAGAGAGAGGGTAATTCACATCATACTAAATGGAACGAATAATTTTCAGTATTCATAAACGTTGGTTGTTTTAGGAATAATTTCGTTGGCCAGTGGTTCTTATGTTTTCAGTTAATTCCCTCACCGTCAGTCACGTTCGCGCCAATGCTCCACTCAGCACACTTGTCCCTCTGTGCGTCCCCGGGGCGACAGTTGTTGGGTAGAGGGACGTGAGAAGACACGGGATTTCTCTTGCACGTTGAAAGCTTGGCTGATTGCAAGGACGGGGGATGGTAACGTGAACTTGAATATTGCTTGTCCAGTAAATGGCATTAAATCTTACGTTCATTGTTCTTTGGGCCGTAATAAAAACATAGATATATATTCCTATAAAAGTAAAAAGAAAAAAGTATCAATGGTAACGATAAAACAAAATTCTAATGACAAAAGAAAAAAAATGAAAATAACTGTCCTATGAAGGGTAATTGAAGGCTTCAGTTAATTAGTTAATTTTCATACGAATAATAACGAACACTTAAACATTTTATACTATGAAAAAAAAAAGTCAAACTGAAAATTCATTGGCCTTTCGTTAATACGTCAAGTAAATTAGCCGGTTAATGAAAATATGATCGAGACAAAATACTTGAGCTCGATACTGGATTGCACTTGACGTGTCCATTATTTACCTGTGTTGCACCTCTAATAAATATAAATCTTCAGGTAAAATAATATAACCATTTCTATGCCGTACATGTCAGAGAGAGAGAGAGAGAGAGAGAGAGAGAGAGAGAGAGAGAGAGAGAGAGAGAGAGAGAGAGAGAGAGAGAGTCCTTATATCAGGGTACAATCAAGTAAGGAAGTGACCGCGACCCAACCTGGCAAAAAAAAAAAAAAATGTAAATGAACACACCTGATAAGATGCTTGACCCACTGTCACTCAAGACACGGCGGAAAAAAAAAAGAGGAAAACCCAACAATTTTCCAACAATACAGTGATTTTCCTTCATCGCTGTAGGGTTGGGTGAATGCCACTTCCTGATTTCAGCTTGACGAAATCATATCATACCTGGAGGAGAGAGAGAGAGAGAGAGAGAGAGAGAGAGAGAGAGAGAGAGAGAGAGAGAGAGAGAGAGAGAGAGAGAGAGAGAGAGAGAGAAGGGGGGAAAGAGAAAGGGGAGGGCTAGGGATTTAGAGAGAGAGAGAGAGAGAGAGAGAGAGAGAGAGAGAGAGAGAGAGAGAGAGAGAGAGAGAGAGAGAGAATGTGTGTGTGTGTGTGTGTGTGTGTGGACAGACGTAGCTTCATATGTGCATTGTGTTTACCAGTAGCTGCTCACACATTTATTATAAGTCAGTGTTAATAAGGAAGCTCTGAGACACACGGCCTTTCATCAGGAGTCATTAGCCACTCCCTCGCTGAAGTGGGCTTTATCTAGGCGTGTGATGCATGTGACACTCAGCTCTTCAGTCACAAGTTGACGGTGTTCTTTTGGGAGCACTGAATGATTATTTAATGTCTAAGTCCATTATGCTTTGCTCTTCTGTTGGACCGGTTGACTGTTGAATGTCTAAGCTGAAGTTATTTTCGCCGATGCTCGCTGGATGGACTTTGTTGTATTGGGACATAATATCTGCTGAGTGTCGGCACAGTATTTTGATCTTGTGTGATTAGGTTACCTTCGTTATGCTAATGGTCGCATTCTTCCTGTGGTTCAGTTTGTCTTTGCTGTGTGGTGCTGGTGGCGATGGTGGTTTCTGTCACAATTACCAACATTTTCTTCGCTTGGCCGGAGTGTCGTCTCCAAATCAAGCATGCCATCACCACTATTTAGCGATGTCAGGTTGTTTTAAAATTAACTTCGTCTGACATTTTCTTACAAATTTACTCTTCTCAGTAAGTGGCGTCTTGCCTCAGCTGTGCCTCCGTGCTGGCAGGGTGGCAGCGTGCTCATGAGTCCAATTGTTTTACACAGATTTTCGAAGATTTTTTTTCTTCTTGAACTTTACCACGTTTGTTCTTGAGTTCGTGTGTGTGCGTCCTTGAAATTAAATCCGTATTTCGTGGCCTGTGGTATTACTTTGCAATACATGACCCAACCGATGTAAAAAGTCAATCTGTGTATCAATAAATCTACCTATCTACGTTTACTGTGAGGTACGACAACCTGCCCCACGCGTTGCGGCCACCCAGGAACAAATGCTTCGATAGTGAGCAGTGTAATGTATCGTATATTTGTAGTTATAGGGAGAGACTATAGTTATTTAAAAACTGAACCAAAGCAATCGTGAGCAAGTGAGTGAAAGGTCGCTCCGCCATCTCCACAGAGCCGGTCGTGCAGTTGTGTGTGAATGTTATAAATAAGTGTGAAAGCTGCTGCAGTGAAGCTGTCCGTCAAGCCCCAGCAAACATTATGGCGCAGTGATGAGACCTTTCCCACTCTGAATAACTTCAGTGGGGGTTGTTATCGCACTAGTAAAATGTAGCTGCAGGGTTTTTGTTCTCGGCAGTGAACAGCGTTAGGCGGCTTGCTCTGCAAATTGGCAAAACTTCCTGTCCGCACGACTGTCACGAGGCACGCAGGTCTGGTGCAGTGTGCCTTGCCGCCCTTGGCTGTAGTGGTGGCGTCGTCTTGATGCGCCTCGGGCTGTGAAGGCTGCAGGAGTGAAACCTGTGTGTCTGATCTGGGTCTGATCTGCTCACCTGCCGTACTGACGCTTCGGTTGCCGCGGCGTCTCCTCTGGCTTACGGGAAAATGGTCTGGTACAGGTTTAAAATATAATGTGGAAAGACAGCAATGAAAGCAGCAAGTGGGATCAAATCAGTCAAACACTCTAGTGCTTGCAGTTTTATTTCTGTTCAATAAAACCGTCGCGAAAAGATTTATGTGACTAAAAAATAAAAACATGGGAAAGAAAGAGATAAGATTATGTTGAAATAAAAAAAAAATGGTGAGGTGCTTCAAGGGAATATTGAACTCTTCTCACACCTCAAAAAAAAAAAAAAAAAAAAACACTCGCATCTAAGAAAACCAATGTAATGAATAAATAGGAGAAAAAAAAAAAACCGTGAAATTAATAAGATCAGAACCATTAAACTGTGAATGAAAAAGAAGGAACATCCAGAGAGAGAGAGAGAGAGAGAGAGAGAGAGAGAGAGAGAGAGAGATGGATGAAAAGAGATCAAAGATGACTGAAGAGACGAGATTCTTTTCCATGCAGTAGAAGAGAAGAGCTGAGGTGACAAGAGGAGGAGGAGGAGGAGGAGGAGGAGGAGGAGAAGAGTAGAATGTTTATTGCTCCTTCGTCAGGTAATTCCCGTCGCGGCGTCAGTGGCAACGGATGTGACTTTTCTGGTGTTTTTTTTTTTTTTTTCATTTTTTTCAACTAATTTCATCGGTTGGGACGTGCAGGTGTGAGGAAGAGGGAGTGTGGTGTGTGGGAAAGGCAAGGAGGCGGGCAGGTGTGAGGCATGATGTACTGTTAGGTAGGACAGGATACATTACGTGTGGGGGAACTTGGTAACTCTTTTGTATAAAACTGAGATGGAATAACAGTTGTCTCGTTAGGAAAAAAAAATGAATTAAATTAATGTAGCAGTGTGGTAAAGCCCACTCACTTTCAATGTATTGCTGTCCTTCACCACATATTTCCCTCTCTATATAGTGTTCTTCTTTACTTCCCCCACTCTTTTCTTTCCGTTCCGTTCCGTTGTCTCGTTTGTTCGTGATGCGTCAAGATAACAATACCATATGCTTTGTTTAATGTAAGCTTATTTCAGTGTGAGACTTGAGTTTGTTTCCTAATGTTAGCAGCTCTCTCTCTCTCTCTCTCTCTCTCTCTCTCTCTCTCTCTCTCTCTCTCTCTCTCTCACTCCTCTTTGATGCCTTCTGATGTTACGTGTTAACAGCTTCACAATCGCAGCTGCTCGGTACATTTCTAATAATCCCAGTGCTATTAAGAAGATGAAGTGTGTGATACTGAAGCTCTTGGCTGTGCTCCCTAGTGATGATCCAGTAATTTTAACAGAAACCCTTCATTCGTGTAACATTATCGATTAAAGCAGTGAAGTGGTGCAGCGCAGAAAGGACAGGTACGTGCGCGTATATATGATAAAGCGCACGGCTGACTGGGTAGAGCTGTCTGGTGGTTGTGGTGGTGTAGGGTGCCAGTCGAGTGTAGTGCTATGTGGTGTGGTGACGTGTGGTGCGGTGTTTCCGTGTTGATTCCTGGTGTGACGGGATGAGTAGCTACACCATCACTTCTGGTTACTACTATTGCCGCCACCATCACCACCGACAACAACGGCAATGATATACAAAAATAACATCAGCAACATTATCATAAACTAGCAATCCCTTGTACAGTACATTACAAGAACACCACCACTACCACCACCACCATCACCAAGACGCCAAGCAAACGTTCCTTGACAATGCCGCTAATGTGGAAAGAAATGCTCGGAATTCCTTGGTACATTTTGTAGCACATTTTCTACCACGCCATTACACAGAGCAGCAAGTCACGGGGTCACGCCACACTAACGACAAGGCAACAACACAAATGTGTGTTCATAACTTGGTGTCTGAGCTGCTAAACTGACTCACCGACATCATGTGAACAAAAAGAGAGAAAAAAAGGGAATGGTAGCCAGTGTGTTTTAGCTTAATGATAGCAATACTATGTGTCACACAAAAAACATGTATGCCTCTTATCTTTCAGTAATAATGGCATCTATGTATGTATGTATGTATGTATGAATGAATGTATGTATTCAGCCAAAGGTCACACGGTAATGATAAGAATGGAGGTATGAGAGTATAGTAGGAATAGAAAAAAAAAAAAAAAAAAAACAGTACAAATATTGTATAATCAGCGATTGTGCATGATTCCAGTGGGGGGTTCTGTAAAAGTTCACATTCCATTCACGCTACGAGCCCTCCTAACATGTCCACAGTACAGCGAACGATAATTGACGCCTCTGGACCGGACGTGTATGGAGAGACATGTACGTGACTGAACCACACACACATACACACACACATACACACACACACACAGAACATGTTTATCATAGTTTCCATTAAATTATGAAAGAGTTGTGAAAAATACTAATTCTCTGTATGCTCATCCAGTAGAGTATTTGAATCGCCATGTTAGATATGAAGTGAAGCGCGACAAATTGTGCTCTCTCTCTCTCTCTCTCACTAACACTCGTACAGGCTCGCTGCTTCTCTGTCTCACAGCAGTACACCCTCGGCTCGGTCAAGACAAAAGACTCGTGTTTGATTCCCGGGACAGGGAGGCGAAGCTTTTTTCATCTCGAGGCAGTGTTTGCCCGGCGCAGACTTCACTACCGGGGGAGCGGGAATGAGCCTCGCCCGCGCTTCTCTCCAGGGAAGAAAGGGTTCAGTGTTGTTAATAACGATGGCCCCGGTTCGTGGTAGGTGAATTTTTGTGATATAAGCTGAATATTCTGATCATAATAACATTAGTTGTCTGGTGGTGTATTGGTGAGCACGCTAGAGTCACATGGATCTTCTGGCCCTCCCTGCCTTCGTTCCCTTTGCCCACCAGTGTCCCTGCCCCACCCTCCTTCCCTCCCTCTCTCCCTCCCTCCCTCCCCTTACCAGAACGGGACACAACCGCGGCAATAACAGCTTTTCAATAAACCCAATGGTCGGCTGAATATAATGGCATAGCTCGGCTCAATATGCATTTCCTGGCTCTCAATGCATCACTGCTTCAGGCGCCGCGCATGCAGCAAGCAATAAGCCTCTGAGATTCCCTATAAATTTCATCAGAGGCTCCACTACAATGATATGAACGCGGGAAAGGAAGAGGGAAGGGAGAGGAGTCCCTGGTGTGATTCCAGGCTGCTCGCTTACAAGGCGTCTGGCGGTGGCGTGATCAGGGACACCGGCAGGGAGGCAGGGAGGCAGGGCGTGGGAAGTGTGTGCACCAGCGAAGCGAAAACACGGCCCCATTGGAGACTTGTGTGTGAGGCGCGCTGCCAAATCATGGACGTGGAAATTTTAATGATGCAGACGAGATGAAGGTCGTTGTGCTGCGCGGCACAGAGAGGGTGTGGTGGGAATGGTGGTGGTGGAGGTGGACAGGGCGTGGGTGGTGAGGGAGTTAGGGATCGGGGCATTAGGCTGGGGATACTGTAGTCGTGTTGATTACACTACGTGCTATCTTTTTTTTTATTTACTTATCTACGTGTGTGTGTGTGTGTGTGTGTGTGTGTGTGTGTGTGTGTGTGTTTATAAAAGCAGTGATAGTTGCAGTAATAGCTATTGGTTGCAGCGTCGTGCCTCACATGCAACAAAATAATCACAGGTGACCTGCATTCTCAGCCACACACACGTCATGCTCGGCCTTTAGGCAACAAGTAAAAAGTAACTTTTATTTTACTAACTATATATATATATATATATATATATATATATATATATATATATATATATATATATATATATATATATATATATATATATATATATATTGTACCTGTCTTAACCCTTTCATTCCGGTGATCATATATGAACGATTGCATCAGTGCGTCCGTAGCGACGGCGATCGTTCCCGTAATCAAGAATTTTCGCGCCTCAATTTTGAGCTCCAAGCGCGGTTTCTCGAGTCAGATGGCGCGTGGAAGTGTGTGGCATCTGTTTCCACCCGTAGTGTTGCCACTAGCTCTGTATATTTAGCGGTAACTAAGCTATTCTCCCATTCTGCACCCCCCATCAAGCCATGCCTGGTTCCCAAGGAGCCTACTTTCCCTGGAGAAAATTCCGTATCCAGAACCAGTATATCATTGACTGTAATGTTCATTGTAATAAGTTAATCATCATTTTATCTGTAAAACTTAAGTAAACTCTAAACACACATAGTCACAAATGTACACATAGCTTATCCAACAATAAAGCACTAAGGCCACAAGTTGAAAGCAATGTATGCCACAGCAAACCGAACGCTCGGTGACTGTAACCTTCTCCTATATTTCTGTATTTCGTACTTACCCTTGTTCCCCCCCCCTGCACTGTATTTCATCCCCCTTTCTTAATAAAATGTTTAAAATGTTTAAAATCTTTAAATGTCCCATTCTGAGGGCGACACTTGGCAACCCCAGCGACCCGCCGTGTGGAAAGCACCCTGATAAGAGCCGAGGGACCTGATAAGAGCGAAGGACATGGACAGCCTGATAATAGGGAAGCATCTCAGATCCTTCCCTATTATTGTGTGTGTGTGTGTGTGTGTGTGTGTGTGTGTGTGTGTGAGAGAGAGAGAGAGAGAGAGAGAGAGAGAGAGAGAGAGAGAATGTTATTTGCTTGAAACTTGATATATACTCTCTCTCTCTCTCTCTCTCTCTCTCTCTCTCTCTCTCTCTCTCTCTCTCTCTCTCTCTCTCTCTCTCTCTCTCATTTGAAGTGTACAATTTCTCTTCCAAGATGAGAGAGAGAGAGAGAGAGAGAGAGAGAGAGAGAGAGAGAGAGAGAGTGTGTGTGTGTGTGTGTGTGTGTGTGTGTGCGTGTGTGTGTGTGTGTCTTCTCCGGGCTGTTTCTGATTGACAGATCACACAGCGAGATCCTTGATAAGCCATAACTAACCTTTTCAGAGATCACATGGAGCTACAAAGTACATCATTGTATTCAGAATAACACAGAGAAAAAAAATATTAGTATCCAAACAGTCTTCTGACAATTTCTAGTTTATGATTTTTACCCGTCATGGCTTCCTTCCGCGGCCTCGCTGCACAAGACTTTCTTCTTTCTCTCACCCCTATTCTGTCTACCTCTCTAACGCAAGAGTTAACCAGTATTCTCAATAATTCATCCCTTTCTCTGGTAAACTCTGGAACTCCCTGCCTGCTTCTGTATTTCCACCTTCCTATGACTTGAATTCCTTCAAGAGGGAGGTTTCAAGACACTTATTCATCAATTTTTGACCATTGCTTTGACCCTTTTATGGGACTGCCATTTCAGTGGGCATATTTTTTTTATTGGATTTTTGTTGCCCTTGGCCAGTGCCCTTCCTACTTAAAAAAAAAAAAAAATGTATAGGCGACATCATTAATATAGCAATGTTAATACTTGTGAAATGATTATAATTTATCATTGAAAGCCAAAGTGTACTCACTACACAGCAAACCATTCAGGCAAATCTTAACGAGTGTTTGCTGTCAGTGAGGCGAGAGTGAAGTGTCGCCTTTTACGCCTCAGCGAGCCACACTCTGGCCTCCTGCCGGGTAGTGTGTGTTGCCTCATAGGAAAGCATACTCGCCTCACACATGACACCTCTGCCACCAGATCATGTGTTCGTTTATCTGTCTGTCTGTCTCTAATATCAGTTGACATGCACGTGGATGCAATTTAATTACTGATTTATTTTTATATCTTTACTTCGGTCCACCGCCCGGCCATCACAAGTCTCCGGAGGATGGTCGCCACCCTTCATGTACAGCGCTGGTGGAATACATGCCTTGTCCTTGCCTGCTAGTTTGTCAGTGTTCTCGCAAGAAAATATATCACACAATGTATATACCAAAGTATATATCATTTTATCTAAATTATCATTTTATCTAAATGAGACGTTGATCAAACATTTAATGGCAATGATGCAGACGTTGTAATGAAGATGAACACAAACACCACGTGACTGCGTGACGCGAGTGGCACAACAAACAATAACAACACACAGCTCGCTCAGTGGGCGTGGTCTTAAGAGCATGATCACTCGGGAACGAAGACACCAAAACGCCTGTAACATAATTCCTTTTTACTTATAGAACTACTAAGATACTCTCATGTATAACACAACTCTTTATTTTTCCACCATCATGGCGACTCCTACACCAGCCTCGGAGTCCCCATCTGGGGAGGGGACCATAAATGTCCCCAGGTCGGACTGCCTTTCTGTCGACGACCCGAAGTGTCTTGACACCCCCCCTCAACTTTTTCTTCATTAACTTGTGCAACATTCGCGGTCTAAGATCAAATTTTCAATCTGTAGAACACCACCTCTCCTCTTCTAAACTTCATTTTCTTTTCCTCACTGAAACTCAGGTGTCTGAGGCAACTGACAGTAGCCTCTTTTCTGTTCACTCCTACTTTCTCTATCCTCATTTTCGATCCAAAGCTGGATGATGCGTTTATGTGTGAAACGACTTAATCTGCTCTTATGCCCACGCTCTTGAATCTTCAGAGTTTTCCACCATCTGGCTACGACTACAGAGTCACTCTCAAACTAAATTCATCTGTGCTGTATACCTCTCACCTAACTCCTCTGTTTATAAGAAATTCTTTGACTACTTAACTTCCTAAGTGGAGCACATTCTGACTCTCTTCCCTTTTTTACAGATCTCCGTTCTTGGAGACTTCAATGTTCACCACCAGCTTTGGCTTTCCTCCCTCTTCACTGACCATCCTGGTGAACTAGCCTACAACTTTGCTATCCTCCACGACCTAGAGCAATTGGTGCAACACCCTACTCGTATTCCTGACCGTCTTGGAGATACGCTCAACATTCTTGACCTTTTTCCTGACCTCTAATCCTTCTGCTTATGCTGTCACCCTTTCTTTTCCGTTGGGCTCCTCCCATCACAATCTCGTATCTGTATTTTGTCCTATCGCTCCAATCCCTCCTCAGGATCCCCCTAAGCGAAGGTGCCTCTAGCATTTTGCCTCTGCAAGTTTGGGGGACCTGAGGAGGTATTTTGCTGATTTTCCTTGGAATGACTACTGCTTCCGTGTCAGAGACCCGTCTTTGTGTGCTGAGCGCATAACAGAGGTGATAGTGTCTTGCATGGAGGCGTACATTCCTCACTCTTTTTCTCGTCCTAAACCTTCCAAACCTTGGTTTAACACAGCTTGTCCTCGTGCTATGCATGATAGAGAGGTGGCCCACAAATGGTACTTAAGCCTTCCATCACCAGAATCTTATGCACTTTATATTTCTGCCCGGAACCATGCCAAGTCTGTTCTCCAGCTAGCTAAAAACTCCTTCATTAACAGAAAGTGTCAAAACCTTTCAAGATGTAACTCCCCTCGTGACTTCTGGCATCTAGCCAAAAATATCTCCAATAACTTTGCTTCTTCTTCTTTCCCTCCTCTACTTCAACCAGATGGCACCACTGCTATCACATCTATTTCTAAAGCTGAACTCTTCGCTCAAACCTTTGCTAAAAACTCTTCCTTGGACGATTCAGGTCTTGTTCCTCCCTCTCCTCCACCCTCCGACTACTTCATGCTGCCTATTAAAATTCTTTGCAATGATGTTTTCACATCATGTGTGTTTTCACACACACACACACACACACACACACACACACACACACACCAAAGCGTACCCACCACCACCACCACCACCACCGTCACCACGACAACACCAAAACATCCTCCCTTTCTCGTGGTGGTGATAAATCTGAATGGTAAGGGAAGAGAAAGGAGAGAGGGAAGGAAGGAGGAAGGAAGAAAGGAAGGAAGGAAAAGCAGGGGGGGAGAAAAAGGAAAGGAGTGGAGGGGTAAAAGTGTGGATAGACGAATGGGAAAGAGGGAAGGCAAGTGACACCAACACCGTGGGGGAAGCGAACGTGGATAACAGTGAACACTGGAGAGAGAGAGAGAGAGAGAGAGAGAGAGAGAGAGAGAGAGAGAGAGAGAGAGAGAGAGAGAGAGAGAGAGAGAGACTGCCACGTGTAGACCAGACCACTTCCTTTAGCTTCTCTCCTATAATAGTAACTATAATATTAATAATTATAATAATACCGCTACTACTACTACTACTACTACTACTACTACTACTACTACTACTACTACTACTACTACTACTACTAAACTACTACTACTACTACTACTACTACTACTACTACTACTACTACTACTACTACTAGCAATAATCTGTGCACTGTTTTTTTTTTACATACACAAAACACAGAAAATACACAAAAAATAAAATACAGTTAAACTTTTCATGAATATATAATTCATATAACTGAAATTATTATTATTATTATTATTATTATTATTATTATTATTATTATTATTATTATTATTATTATTATTACTATTATCATTATTATTATTACTATTATTATTATTATTATTTATTATTATTATTATT
>NW_026973699.1:782500-792500 GCF_035594125.1 Scylla paramamosain
CTTAGCTTAACCACTCTTCATAAGGAAAGTTTAATCTTGAAATGGAAGCCTTTTCCTGTGATAGATCCAACAGGCAGTGAAGTATTCCGAATTACTCTGCGAACAATACCTCAAATAATTCATCTGATTCAGTAACCACAATTAACAACTAACCTCATAAAAAAAAGAAAGAAAAAATGACGTGAAACTCCGGCCTGCAATATCTTAATCATGCAGCTTAAGGTTCAAATCCTGGAACAAAGGACAACACAGGGTCAGACAAGGCTTGGGCAGAACTTTAGCAGCAGACCATTTAAAAATACCTCAGTCATCCCTTGACTCAGTTGACGCCCAGCGGCAGAGGCCCATTTTCTCTGAAGCCACGGAGTTCACAGGGTTCAGAAGGAGGGCGAGGCTGCGGGACCTGAGCGGGCGTGCGTGTGGCGATTCGGAAGCCTGGGAAGAAATAAAAGGGGGAAAGAAAAAGTATGTCATTGATAAGATTGAGTCAAAAAAATAAATAAATAAGTAAATAAATAAGAAATAATACTGTAAATATGTAGATAAGGATACAGTCAAAACACGAGAGGCGTGAAAGGAGAATAAAATGGTTGAGAGTGACAAAACAGAAATGTGAGGAGGAAGAAGAGGAATGAGTGTTAAGAAATGATGATAAAACAGGAATGTAGAGCTGAGATACGAAGAGGCTAAAGCAAGGAGAGCATGAAGGCAGAGGAGATGATGAGGAGTGAGGGACAGTGAGTAACAAGGAAGCCGATGAAGGAACGTGACCCGGACACCAAATTAATAATGTTTGTCAAGTAGAAGGAAACAGAGAAAGAAGATGTGGCAACGTGCACGACCTGAAGCATTCGTATCTTTAGTATCTTTAGTACCTTTCCTTCCTCATCCCGTGCCTGCCTGCTCTCCTCCACTAATCCACACTGCGTCACCCTCCACCCTGCACTGCTTATTTCCTCATGTCCCACGCTCACTCTCCACTGCACACTACATCCACTGCCTCGTCCACCAACCCTTCTCCTCCTCATCCCATAGTCCATCCTGCGGCCTTGACTCGCTGGCTGCTTGTTTCCTGTCCATCACTATCCCCTTCACTTCGTGCTTTGCGTTGTTCAACCTTCATTTTCTCCTGAGAGCTGTCCTCTCTCACCCCTTCCTTTGCCTTGCCTTCTTTAGAGTGGTGTCTTGTGTTTTACCATGAAACTGCTTTCGTGCTTTTTTTTTTTTTTCGATCATATTTCATCGTATCTTTAGTATTTTTGTTTCCCCGTAGTTTTGCCGCGTTGCGCCATTTTATCCCGTTGTTGTGGCGTTTAGAATGAAGCAATTAATATCACTTCTTGTCTAACGCCCCCTGCTGCCCATCAGTAAGAGGAATGGCAGGTGTGAGACTTCCTGCACCGTCCACACTGTCACGAGTTTCACAGAGTTTCACAGAGTTGATCTGTAACGCCTTGTCATGTCATAAGGACTGTTTTCAAAAGACAAAGAAATTACTTTTCTATCTGAAGAGTATTTTTTCGAATAATGAAACAAAATATTTGTTGAACCTCCCCTAAAAACTTGAAAACCCTCACAACTTGTACTAGAGGCTGCTACAGGCGGTCGAGGAGAGACGCCGAGACTCTTGCAAATATCCATATCCCAGTGAAGCCGCGTGGTGTGTTCCTCTGTGTCTGCGACAGTTATGCACTTGTTGTCTCCTTGCATTAGTGAAAGGAATGTTCTCATACGCAAGTGCACCTCTCGTGTGTGTGTGTGTGTGTGTGTGTGTGTGTGAGTGTGTGACCGCTAGACTTCGTGTACAGGGAAACCACTTCTCCACTCATCATCTCCCAATGTATCGTGGTCACTTTACACTCATTTTTCTATTCTCTGCTTGTGTACTTTGTTTTATTCAATCCTTGTGTTTTGGTATATTTTCTCTTCTCTTGTCAGTGTTTACTTAGGTTTAACAGGAAGGTGTGTGTGTGTGTGTGTGTGTGTGTGTGTGTGTGTGTGTGTGTGTGTGCTGGGTTTGACTTTACGAATTTACGAAACTGTTTAAGGCTCATAAATCTCATAATAAAAGTGTCTGTGATTAATATTCACCTCAGTGAAGCTCCCTACATTCATCTATTTAAAGACCCCTTGATAAAACTGCTCTATAACTTCATGAAAATACGCGATTATGTGCTGAAAGATGATTGAGTAAATGGAGACAAAGCTAGTATAGTTACCCCGAGTAAAGCTGCGAATCGTTTTCTGTGGTGAGCGGTCGGGGACGAAAGATAGTGAAAACGGGCGTTTCTCTCCTCTAGAGACCGTTAGATTAAGTTAGGATGATTAGGTTAGGTTAGGTTAAGTTAATTAAGGTCAGGTAGGTTAAGTTAGGATATTTTAGGTTAAGTTAGGTTGGTTAGGTTAGGTTACGTTAATTAAGGTCAGGTAGGTTAAGTTAGATTAAGATACGTTGGGTGAGGTTAGGTTAAGTTAGGTTGGTTAGGTTAGGTTAATTAAGGTGAGGTCAGGTCAGCTCAAGTCAGGTTTGGTTAGGTTAGGTTGGGTTAAATTATGTTAAATCAGGATAGTTTGGGTTAGTTTAGTTTATATTAAGGTAGATTAGATCAGGATAGTTTAGTTTTGTTCAGTTCAGGTTAGGTTAATTAAAAACGTCATCGATAAACTGAACACAAATCTTCACTCGGCACGCCTGAGTCTCGCTGATCGCGTGTCGTGAGCGGCAAGGCGAAGCAAAAGCCGACCATTATGAATTTCAATGAGAAATTAAGGAAACACGAATCCCGTCTTACCGATAATCTAAGGAACCCTCATTGCAATTCATGTTTGTTTCCTTAGTGTTGATACCTTTCCCTCTCCCTCTCCCCCCTCTCTCTCTCTCTCTCTCTCTCTCTCTCTCTCTCTCTCTCTCTCTCTCTCTCTCTCTCTCTCTCTCTCTCTCTCTCTCTCTCTCCTCTAAATCCTTCTCTTCTTCCATCCGTCCTTTCTTTTCACTGATTATTTTCCTTCGTCTCCCCTCTGTGTCATTCCCTCCTTCCCCCCTTCCTTTTATTCGTCTCTTTTTCCTCCTTCCTTTTTAAGTTTTCTTCAATTCCTCTCTCCATCTTTCTCTTCTTCCTTCCGGCCTTTGTTCTCATCACTAATTCCTTTCCTTATTACCTTCTTTCTTTTCCCTCCGTCTCATTCTCTCCTTTCCTCCTTTATTTCATTTGCCTTTTTTTTTCTCTTTCCTCCATTCCTTTCCAACTTATTTTCCATTTCTCTCTCATTCCTTCATCCTTCCCTAATTACTTCCTTCATTTCCCTTCCTTCCTTCGTTCCTGCCCTCCATCTTCTTTCCTTCCTTAATTTCTACCTCCACTTTCCTCTTTCTCCTTCCTTCCCGTGTTTTTTCCTCCTCCTCCTCCTCCTCTTTCCCTCTCGCTACGTTTCACGCAACATCTGGTGAAGGAAGACCAGAGGAAGATTCTCTCTCTCTCTCTCTCTCTCTCTCTCTCTCTCTCTCTCTCTCTCTCTCTCTCTCTCTCTCTTTCTCTCTCTCTCTCTCTCTTTCTCTCTCTCTCTGTGTGTGTGTGTGTGTGTGTGTATGTGTGTGTACCTTCATGAGTTTTAAAGTTTCTATTTAAGTGAAGTAAAGTTGAGTAAAGAACAATTGCAGTTTTCAAAGGAATTAACTTAATGTTTGATATCAACGTTTAAGAAAGAAACAAAGGCACTGAAGTTTTCAAGTACAGTACACGACGGTAGGAAAGTTTTCTTTTTTTTTTTTATCTTACTTTATTTTGCCTTTATTGTTCTTCCCATTAAATATTAAAATAGTGATGAAAGTACGGTGTGCTCTCTCTCTCTCTCTCTCTCTCTCTCTCTCTCTCTCTCTCTCTCTCTCTCTCTCTCTCATCAGTCTATTTGTCTGTCAATATATCTATTTATTTATCTGTTTGCTACTACTACTACTACTACTACTACTACTACGAGAGAGAGAGAGAGAGAGAGAGAGAGAGAGAGAGAGAGAGAGAGAGAGAGAGAGAGAGAGAGAGAAATAATAATAATAATAATAATAATAATAATAATAATAATGATAATGATAATGATGATGATGATGATGATGATGATGATGATGATAATAATAATAATAATAATTTTATATTTCCATGTAACATGGTTATTCTTAGTTATTCTTAAATAAGGTGCAAAATAAAAAAAAAAATAAAAAAAAGAACGAGGTGCCTAAAATAAAAGGACCTACCTAAGATACAAGATGATCTAAGATAAAAATATTTCAATTTAGATTTAAAGGTTTGCAGGCTCCCCGAGTTGTTGACAGAAGAGGGCAGATTGTTTCAAAGTTTGTGCCCTGACACAGCAGTGGCCGTCACCCCTGAGTCAGTGCTGGCTTTGGGTGTGTACAAGTCACTGAGCTGCCTTGTTGTGCTGCTTGTTTTTTCCATAACACTGGGAAATTTCATGTGCCATTCAGGATATAATCCATATACAACTTTATACATTGTTGTACATTTTTCAAAAGTGTGCTTGTCTTTTACTGTCATCCATTGTAGATCTTTAAATACGGGAGTGACGTGATCATATTTCCTGCGCCCCCCAGTAGCTACTTTAACTGCTAAATTTTTGCAATTTTTTGTATGTTTAGAAGCAGTTTTATTTGTGGAGCCCCATATACTAATGCAATAATTTATTAGGCTGAGCACCACAGACTCTACAATTAATACCCTAGTTGGTTTATGAAAATTGTCACTCATTCTGTTGCTATGCATCAGTATTCCCATGATTTTCTTATAAAGCTCGGTGATGTGTACATGGAGAAGCATGTATCTGTGGAAATAAACGGCCAGGTTCTTCACATGCGTCACCGGGTGGATATGGTTGCCTTCACAGTTAATGAATGTGTTTGGGGGAATACGTAATAGAATTTGCCTATTGCCAATAAAGATACATTGTGTTTTTTTTTAGATTTAGCATAAGACCATTACTAAGAAAATATTGCTTCACATTGTGTAGTGTGTCTTCAGTTTTAGAGATGAGGTCCCTGAGATTATTGACAGTGTCAGCCTGTACAAACTGGGTATCATCAGCACACTGGATTAGCGAGCACACGTTTAATTTGTCATCTAGGTCATTAACGTAAATCGAGAACAGAATGGAGCCTAGCACTGAGCCTCGTGGAACCTCGTAGTCTACATTTAGATTATTAGATTGTGTTGCTCAAACGTACCGACTGTGTTCTGTCTTTCATGTAACTGTTAAACCAGACGTTGTCTGTATTGAGCTTAATGCATTTACTTAGAAGAGTCTCGTGGCTAACACTGTCAAAGGTTTTCGACAGATCACACAAAGTCAAGATTGTTACTTTCTTTTGGTCCATGTTGTCACATATTTTATCAGTGATAGTAGAGAGAGCAGTTTCTGTTGATAGTTTTGACCGAAATCCGTGTTGTGAGTTAGATAGCAAGTGATTAAGTTCCAGAAATTTAATTACCTGATTAGCAAGTACTTTTTCTAGTATTTTAGAGACAATGGGTAAGAGTGAAATTGACCGAAAATTGTTTGGGTCGCTCGAGTCTCCGCTCTTAAAAATGGGGATTACAAGGTCATGTTTCCAGGCTGTGGGAAAGACGCCTGTAACTACTGAGGTAGTGATTATTCAAGGCTATTATAGAAAGAGCATCCTTTGTAAATTTCTTGGGAATGCCATCACTGCAAACAGAACTGGTTTCGTTCATGTCTTTTATCATGAGGATAACAGTGTCAGTGTGTGCTGGTTGAGGCCTGAAGGTGCTGTCCTCACCACTCATCCCAGAGGCTACATTCTCACAGATAGAATATTGCACATTTTCACCGTGGATGAGTTCCTGAGTTTTAGTATATGAATTCTTACCAACATTAGCAAAATAAGAATTAAATTCCTTGGCTTTGTCGAGTACATTATCAAAATTAGAGGTAATGGAAATGTTTTTAGTGTTTGGGACTGTTTTTGTAATAGTTTTCCATGTTTTTTGAAATGCTGCCTTTATTGTTGAGAAAGTCATCGTGATAATATTTTGCTTTGCACTCACCAATGAGGGTTTTAACTGGTTTGTTTTCCTGTTTGTATTGTTGTTGCAGATGAGCGTTATGCCCATCGTATTTTAGTTTTGCTCGAGTAATATTTCCAATATTCATAGCTTCCTGGATTGAGTTGCTCGTCCATGGTGCAAATGGTCTTGTGATTTCTTTAGTAACAAGGGGCACATTCGTTTAAACAGTTAATAAAATTTGCGTAAAAAATATCTACAGGCGTATTTACGTCGTCTGTACTTAAAATCATATGACAATTGTGCGTCTTCTGAAGAAGCCTAAAACAAAATTTCTCTTTGGTATGATGACCAACGTGTGGAAATGTTGGAATAGCTGGCGATCTCTTAGGTTTGCTGATATCTGTCATAATACTTGTGAGGTGATGATCAGCAATCTGTTGTGGCACAGCATCACAGGAGCATACAGTGTCGGGCTTGTTAGTAATAGCAAGATCTAATAGAGTTGAAGATGTTGGCGTAACCCTCGTTGGTTTATCAATTACTTGAGTTAACTTGTTGCTCTTTATGATCTTAGATATCTTGCTATTACCAACAAGTAAGCTGTTATTGAAATCACACAATATAAAGAATGTCTTATTCTTCGTACTAATTAATCTAAACATGTCTTGTATGCATTCAAAAGCAGTGGCAGAGGCTTTACGGTGTGGGTACATGCAACCAATTATTATGGCTGGCTGCTTCCAGAAATCTTCAATGTCCACTTGTTTGGGGACGTTCAAGTTAATGATATTGAGTGTTAAGACATTCTTTACATAGATACATACACATACATAAATACATAGATACATACACCGCCTCGCCGCCGCTGTGTATGTATGTACTGGTAGTAGGGGCGCCCTCCTCGTTACCCCATCATGTCTTGCTCCCTTTGTCGCTGGCCTGCTGGGTTTATAATAGAAAGGGGCTCGTCGTTGGAATGCAGAGCGGGGCTGGGAGGTAGTGAGGGAGCCCTGGGGAGCTCTGTGAGTCGAGGCGTTGCGGGCGTATGATCTGCCTTGTGGACTTGGCCTGATGTGAATGCCTGAGGCAGCCTGACGTTCTTGGGAAAATGGGCGGTGCTCAGCGTTCTCAGCAGGTGCTCTGGTTTCCAGTGTGGAGTTGTCGCAATCCACGGACCTTTTTTTTCCTTTCGTTGTGCTTTATGCGTGTTAATATTTTTTTCATTAATATTTTTCTTGACTTCTTCCCAGTGTGTGCAAAGACAGAAGTGTGGGTGTTGCTTTTTAATGGTGCTCAGTAGCTTGATTACACCCAGCCTATTCAGTTCTGGTGGGAAATTTTTTCCATGTCAAAGCACACATCATCAACCTCACCTGTGCTAAGTATGAATGCAGGAGCAGTTTTGGTGGTATTTATTCCATTAGCTTCACCCCATTTCATTAAATGCTCGTTTCAGTCAAGTGTTTTTGCTTGTACTTCCTGAGTCATGGGTGGTGGCACGAGCTGACACACATGCACCTTCATAGCACTAACTTTTTTCCTTCAATGCTGCGATCAAACAGTCTAAATTGTTTAGTATTGCTGTAGGTGTACACGGAGCATGGATGGGGAAGAGGACCCGTTCGCAATACACCACCTCTCTCTGCCCCGATTTGCGCCTCCTGGCTGTGGCTGGCGCGACACCCCACGATCTGCAATTTAAATTCACCAAACAGAAGACTACGGCTGATATTCCTGTAAGGTTCCTTATAATTATTCAAATATCCATCCATTTTCTCGACTGCGATAGCTCAAAAGGAATCCAAATAAATTAATTATCTATTTTAGGCGGAAAATTAACCCTCCATTGGTTTTACAGGGAAGTTTTAAGGGCAAGTAAATTATATTAATTCTCCCTACCAATATTGAACATAATAATGCATTACATTTCAATAGAAGATATTTTACGCGAGTTTCCCTTCTAATACTCTGAAATAGCTGACGTTTTTCTTTCCGTCCCGGGAGTTTTAAGGGGGTGCCTCACTAAATCGAGTAAATTATTCCCATTTTCTTTCCCACGGTGCCTCGAGGTGCCAATCATTTACTATTTATTTAAAGATGGGTACTACATTAGCTTGCCTCCACATTACTGGTAGCTCACCTGACTCAGTGATTTCCTAAAGACAGAAACTAACGGCTCACTAATAACCTCTTTGCATTCCTTAAGTACTCTGGAATATATTTCATCAGGTCCTGGTGTCTTGAACTTTTTTAGCCTATCTATCTCCTGTTCCACTATCTCCCTAGTTATGGAAATATCTGTCAGGTTCTCATTCTCATCTGCTCTAAACACCTGTTCACTATCTGGCATATCCTGCATGTTTTCCTGGGTGAAGACAGATAATAAATACTCATTCAGAAGTTTACTAATCTCCTCCCCAGAACTAACCAGCTCCCCATCTGCTGCCTTTAATGGACCTATAGTATCCTTATTCTTCGTCCTGTATACCTGATAAAGTACCTTGGGATCCGTCTTCGCCTGGCTGGCTACCTTTAATTCATAACTGCTCTTAGCTTTCCTCGTTAACTTCCTGACTGTTTTAACTAATTCATTATATTGTGACCTTAAAACTTCTTCACCTGCCCTTAATCTCTTATATATACTTCTCTTACGCCCTATATAATGTTTTAACCTAGCAGTCATCCATTTTGAGTCATTCTTCTGTGATCTTATTGCCCTATAGGGATATTTGCTAACTGACCTGTATGAACTTTATCTACGAAATATCTACACAATTTATCTACATTTACCTCACCTAATCCCCTCATCTCGGCCCTTACCATCCTCCTCACTCCCTCATCTACTCGCCTCGACCTCACCTTTCTCATTTCAGCATAACCTGACCTTCCAACATGCTCACACCTACCTCCCCCTCCCTCTCTCCTCCGCCCCTTGCGGACACATCTTCCCTCCTCTTGTCCTACACTCTCACACCTCACCTCACCTCTCTCATCTTGCCTTATCTCTCTCAACTCCATTCCGGACCTGAACTCACCTTGCATCCGTTGCCTGTCAACTCCTTGGAGGTACCTTTTTAATTCCTCGAAATCTGCTCTCCTAAAGTCAAGTATTTTACTAGTGTTTTTGCTTCTAAAAGTTTCTTCCCATTTGAAATTGTACCTGATTTCCCTATGATCACTGTTACCTAGCTGTCCTCCAACCTCTACCTGCGTGACTGTGGGTGGTATAGACATACATATTTTATACAGAGACAGCCACTTATAAGTCTACAGGCAGGCATCGTGCAGTTTCCTATATAGTCTTATGCAGTAGAATGAGTACTGGTGGTTGGTGAGGTCTGGTTGTGTGTGGAGGCATCTGGGCAGACTGAAGCCATCAAGTATTTTTGGTGGCACTGATTGGGAAGGGACGGAAGTGTTCGAGGGAAGGTGAAAGGGTAGCAGAGAGGAGAAAAAAACAGAAGGGAAAGGCAATTACTGTTTTACGGCATCATGCAAAGCTGAAAATAATGTGTGCGAGAAGACATTTGAAGAGAAGTATAGTTTTACAGTAACATTTGTATATTTGCTGTGCTTGAAAATTTCCAGTTTGATGGTAAAAGGAACAGCGTGTCCAGTTCACACCCATCACTCGGTTCCAAGAGATCACGGGTTCGAATCCCAGGCAGAGAGGAGATAAATTATGTTTACTTGCTGTCACGCCGCAGTCTGTGTTCACCTGGGAGGAAACTCGTCATGCAAACCACTGAAGCTGCAAATATATGCTACAGTCTCTCTTTGTTATCTCTAATATATATATATATATATATATATATATATATAATATATATATATATATATATATTATATATATATATATATATATATATATATATATATATATATATATATATATATATATATATATATATATATATATACTGTTCTCTACACTTTTTTTTTTCTCATTTAACTTGACTATTTTCCTT
>NW_026973699.1:797500-800000 GCF_035594125.1 Scylla paramamosain
ACAACACACTTCAGGTAGGGGCGGACAGCAACTAACCCTGGCTGACCGTTCGTCGCCACCTCACCTCCCCACTGCCACGTCACAAAGACGTGCGGCTTGCGCACCTTGTACAGAGCTTAATCCTCGTCTACATAAATACACTGAAATACAAACTAATTTAGAAATAAACAAATAAATAGAATAATTTATATTCAAATTATCATCAGACTGATGATACACCAACCAGTCCCTTTAAAACAAATACATTGGATAAAACTGAGTACAGACAAAGCACCGAGAGATTACCTTTAGATCCGGAACAGGGCGAGGAAAATACAGATACGTAAATACAGAAGGAAAGAACGAGCCGGCTGGACTACAAGGGGTCGGCAGAGTTGCTCATAAATTCGTACCTATTCTCAACAAGGCGAGCAGGGATTAGTGCGTGAAAGGAGGCAAGCCCAAATGGTTTCCGCCTGCCTGGAGATTCTAGTTCGTTGCATCTCGCGCGCGCGCGCGCGCGTGTGTGTGTGTGTGTGTGTGTGTGTGTGTGTGTGTGTGTGTGTGTGTGTAAAGTGAGGTGTATTCATCGAAACATTTTTTTTTTCAGTCTGCTGTCTTTATTATCCTAAATATTGGAGCGACAGACAATTAGTCAATATCGGCCGTCAGTTATCGATCAGACAACCAATCATTCACTCGGTTCAATAATCCTGGGAATTTATCGGTCCTGTAAAAGTTCATCGTACTCTGTCAAGGTATTATTACTCACTCACTTTTTCACTCACTCACTCAATTCGTCAGTTCATTTATCAATGTCTTGCTTTAATTATGTACTCCTTCTTTCGGCACTTATAATTCCGGAATGTTGTATGGGTAGTCAGTCAGTCAGTCAGTCAGTGAGTGAGTGAGTGAGTGAGTGAGTCAGTCGATCAATCATTCAATCAATCAATTAATTCATCATCGTCCTGGAAAAGCGAATACTCCTCTACCAAGGTAAGATAAGTACAGGAACGAGTAAGAGAAGGAAGTTCACCTGTTCCTGCACCTACCTATCTATTCTTTAAAATTATATCCCTTACCATGTGCATTTATCCGAGCGTAAAATATATGTTTAGATAAACCAGATAAAAACTGTAAAAAAAAAACATAAAATCTATCTCCTTAGCAATCTATATCTACCAGTCTATAAATCGATGTAATTAATCTATCTATCTATCCATCTACGAAAGCAGACTGCATTTACTAACTAACCTAGCATCTACAAACTCACCATAACCATCTACTAACCTATATACCTTACACCAAACACCTTACCAACCAACACGCCTATCTGCACCCACCTACCCATCCACATCCACACACACACACCCACACACCCACAACCTCCCAGTAATGCGTTGTTCTCACCTTCCCTTTCTACCATATCTCTTATTACGATGCCTTCCCACACTCCCCTTACCTCCCCTTACCTTCCCCACCTTCCCTCCAGCCTCCGCCTTCCCTTCGCCTCCCGACCCTCTCTTCAGGTCCCGTCAAATCCCATCAGGGTCGTCAGGGCACCAAGGGACCAACGTGGTTCTTTCTCCTTCACGTTTGAGCTTCAGTACATTTTTTTCCTTTCCTTAAGAAGCCGAGACGGAATAAAGGGAACAAAAAAATGGAGGAGGAGGAGGAGGAGGAAGAGGAGAAGGAAGAAGAAGAGGAGGAGGAGGAGGAGGACCACTACCACCACCACTACCACCACCATCAGCAGCAGCAGCAAAAAAAGGAGCAAGAGAAAAGAGAAAGGCAGGTTTAAAAAAAAAGAAAACAGTACTTGGAAAAATAGCAGTGGAAGAAAGAAAATGAGAGATGGAGAGATGGAGATGCGGAGGAACAGGACGAGTCATTGAGGAGTACAGGAAATGAACGAAGCAGGGGATTGAAATGGAATAAAACAAGACAGAAAAGTTAGCAAAGAAAATGAAAAGCAAGGCGAGCGAGGGAGAGCAAGGAATGAGTCAACAATCGATCTCAGCTCAGGAATTGCGGGAGGGAGGCGAAGGGACTTAGTAGTGAGAGAGAGAGAGAGAGAGAGAGAGAGAGAGAGAGAGAGAGAGAGAGAGAGAGAGAGAGAGAGAGAGAGAGAGAGAGAGAGAGAGAGAGAGAGAGAGAGAGAGAGAGAGAGAGAGAGAGAGAGAGAGAGAGAGAGAGAGAGAGAGAGAGAGAGAGAGAGAGAGAGAGAGAGAGAGAGAGAGAGAGAGAGAGAGAGAGAGAGAGAGAGAGAGAGAGAGAGAGAGAGAGAGAGAGAAAGCAGGAATATACTTGTGTGCTTTTGCTTCTGTATGTACTCGCACTAACTTGAAAAAAAAATAAATAAATAATGGAAACAAATAAATAACTTACAAGAGAGAAAGAGAGAGAAATTGGGGAGAGAGAACAGCAAACATATACGAACCAAGCAAAAACAAGTAAAATGAGGCGGGCAGGTGTACAGTACTCAGTAATCAAGGTGTGGATTGTGGCAGCCAGGTAAGAC
>NW_026973699.1:805000-830000 GCF_035594125.1 Scylla paramamosain
AGGATGGATAGATGGATGGATGTGTTAGATGGAATGGAAGCAGAAAGAAGTAAGGATAAACAAGTGTTGAAGTGTTAAGTATGGAGTTGTGGAGTGTGTCAATGAAGAGAAGGTAGATCTGGATGGTGTTAAGTTGGACCGATTGCTACTAAATTGATACGACCTTTGCCTTACGCATCACGCACAGAAACATTAAAACAATAAAGGATGCAAATTCACGGTGTTTTTGATGCAAATGTGCCTCAAAACACAGTATCATTGCCCTGTTTGTCGCTGACGGGCGCCCATTAGCCCAATGAATCATTCTATAATGGCATTACTCATATCAAATTCAGTCCACGCATGACAATATATGACGGACGATGTGGTGTGTGTGTGTGTGTGTGTGTGTGTGGTGTGTGTTGTGTGTGTGTGTGTGTGTGTGTGTGTGTGTGTGTGTTTCGCCTCAGCACTTGGTTCTTACTTATTTTTTTTTTTTATTACTCATTCATTATTAGTTGATTTATTGTTACTAATTTATTGATAACTGGAAACAAACAAACATCTGACTCTGCGTACCCTGATGTTTAGCCAACATTAAGTCAGGTCACTTAAGGAATCCAGATGTCCTGAGTTTGGGCTGCCACACCCAGCTAAGCATGGCCCCTATCGTTACCCTCACCCCAAACGTTCTGCGCACTTTGATCAATATAAAATTAAATATAACAATGCCTAACATATCCATTCTTTTCAGGCCAAATGTGTGTATTATATCTTTTCTTTCTTGTTTCTTGAGTTGAATGACCCCCCTTTTTTTTTAATTTAACACCATTACAGGGACCTTAAGAAACCTACGTAATGTATTAGAAAAAAAAAATGAGACAATACATTCGTAATCAGCCCAGTTATTCCTTCAAGAAGCGAGTTCTGCGCGTTTACCTGCAGCACTGTATAGCTGGTGAGCCAACTTCCAGCGCGGCCATTGTAAATCATAGGCATAAATTGTCGATCAATTTACGTTTAACGGATAAATTCCTCATTTTTTTAAAGTTAAGTCTCACGTGATTCTTCCGTATGTTCTCAATCCGGCTGGTGTAATTTTCGGCCATTACTTTAACATTTAGCACCCGGTAGGATTACATGTACGAAAACCTTGCATGTTGCGTTCGTGGAAGAGGAAACGGTGAGCCATCCTATCTTATTGTGCTCTGGCCGTCCCTCCTGCAGGGGGGAGAGAGTCAGTGGCCAGGCACGCGACGAGAACGAGAGAGAGAGAGAGAGAGAGAGAGAGAGAGAGAGAGAGAGAGAGAGAGAGAGAGAGAGAGAGAGAGAGAGAGAGAGAGAGAGAGAGAGAGAGAGTATCATGAGGAAGAAGAACCACTAGACCACAGAAGCCTTGCTGCACGTGGGCCAATGAACATATTCACAATAAACACTATCATTACTTCTGGTCAGGACAAATGGAGCGGCAAGAACGTAATGAACTGTGTTGGCTGTGCATGGAGGCAACCACTGGCGGAGGAACGTACCACACACACACACACACACACACACACACACACAACAATGGCTTTATTTAGACCAGTGTGTGTGTGTGTGTGTGTGTGTGTGTGTGTGTGTGTGTGTGTGTGTGTGTGTGTGTGTGTGTGTGTGTGTGTGTGTGCTCACCCGCGTAGTTATGATCTCCGGAATACGAAGAAAAAAGGCAACTAACCGCGTGTTGTTTTTCGAGTCAAAATGTTTGTGTTCAGATGCAATAAGACGCGTCCCTTGTAATAGCGGTTTGGTTTCGTTGTTGGGGTTATTGTTGTTGTTGTCGTCGTCGTGGCATTAAGACGAGACCACCTCCATCCTCCATCCTCTCTCTCTCTCTCTCTCTCTCTGATTGCCGTGTCCATTCAAGTCAATTACATAGTCAGTTCACTCTAATCAGAAGCTTAGGATATTGAAAGTGATGGTTTTTAGTTGGTTTACTTTATTAATAAGAAAAATGGCAGCATATTTGTCTTCCACTACAGTACAATCATATAAAAAATTACTAATGGTATAAATTGTATAAATGTTAGTTTTTTTTTGTTTTTTTTTAGTATCAGCACATGTATATACACAAGGCAACTTGTTTATAAGTGGCTAAAGTTGCCTTTTTTTCACATTTCTTTTGTCATCATTATTTTTGTGGGTTGCACTCACACACTTGAACCTCAATGTGTTCAATTCATAGATTTCATAAGTTACTATTTGTAACTTATGAAATCTATGAAGATTTTTTTTTATCTTTCATATTTTTTTCATTTTTTTCTGATTTTCTGATTTCATTTCAATTTAGTTTTTGAGTGGAGTATCTCTCAGTTGTCTCTTCGTTAAAAGATGCAGTTTTGCATTTTTTTTTTAAGATTTTTTACTTTTTTTTGTCATTTTCTGGATTTTACGCACAATGTTTTTTTTTTCATTACGTTGTGTTTTTTTCTACCTTTTTGTCATCATTTATTATCCGTTATAATTATTTTCTGGGTTTTGACTTTATTTTGTTATTTATATTTCGTTATTTTATTTTATTTTGATTTTTTTGCCATTTTAATTTTCATTATTTTCTGCTTTTTGCTTTTTCTCATTTTTTTGTCATTTTCTGGCTTTTTTTTTACTTTTTCTTTATGCTTCTTCATTCACAAAGATTTTTTACTTATTACTATTTTCTTTTAATATTTTTTCTGACTTTTTTACCATTTTTTGGCTTTATTTCTTTTTGTCATTATTTTCTAGCTTTTATACTTTTCTTTGTCACTATTTTCTAGATTTTTAATTATTTGTTATAGAAATTTTCATTTTTTTTACTTTTTATTGATATTGATTATTTTAATGTTTTGTAGTTGTTTTATGTTTTTTACTATTTTTCTTATATTTTCTCTTTTTTGTAATTCCTTTTTCCTTTTTTTCTTTTTTTCACAATTTTCTGGCTCTTTACTTTTTTATTATTTTTTTTTCTTATACTTACAATTTGCTTTTTTTTACTATTTTATTTTCATTATTTTAATCTTTTGTAATTCTTTTATGTTTTTTTTTCTTACTCTTCTGCTTATCTTTCTTATTTTATTGTAATTATTTTTTTTTACTTTTCTCGTGTTTGTTATTATTTTGTCTTCACTTTCTCATTATTTTGTGGAATATTTTTTACATTTTTTGTCATTATTTTCTTCCATTTTCACTCATCACTTTTGTCACTTTTTGTCCCTTTCGTCATTTTTTTTTTATTTTTGTCATATTTTTTACTTTATCAATATTTTATGCTTTTTTGCTTTTTTTGTCATTTTCTGCCTTTTTTATTTTTTAGTCATTCTGTTCTGGGTTTTTAGTTTTTGTAATTATTTTCACTTTTTTACTTTTTTGTCATTATCTTGTGGGTTTTTTCTATTTTTGTCGCTATTTTTCACTTTTTGTCGCTATTTTTTTAGTTTCCTTTCTTGTCAATATTTTATTTTATTTTTTTACTTTTTTGTCATTATCTTTTTTTTCATTTTTGTCATTTATTTTTTTGTTCTAATTATTTTCTGGATTTCCACTTTTGTCATTTTTTATTGATGTTTTGTCATTATTTTTTTGGTTTATTTTACTTTTTTGCTATTATTTTCATTTTTTGTCATTATTATTTTTTACTTTTTTCATTATTATTTTGTTATTATTTTCTTTTTTTACTATTTTCATTTTTTTTCTTTTTTATTATTATTTTTTTTATTATTTTCTTTTTTTACTTTTCTTCATTATTTTTTTATTATTTTCTCTTACTTTTTTCATTATTATTTTTTTTTACTTTTTTCATTATTATTATTTTTTTTATTTTCATTATTATTTTTTTAACATTTTATCATTCTTATAATTTTTTTATACTTTTTTCATTATTATTTTTACTTTTTTTCATTTTTTTTGTTTTCTGTTATTTTTTTACTTTTTGTTTTATTTTTTTTTTTACTTTTCATCATTATTTTAGAGTTTTTAATTATCCTTACTATTTTTTTCATTATTTTCAGCTTTTTTTTTTTTTTATTTTAGTCAATGGTTTCTTGTCATCATTTTCTGCTTTTATTTTTTTTTCACTACTTTCTGGCTTTTTTCAAAATTGTTTTCTCATTATTTTCTGACTTATTTTTTTATCATTATTTTATGGGTTTTTTTTTTACTTTGATGTCTTTCTTTCTTTTTTATATTTTTTCTCACTATTTTTTCATTATTTTTGTTTTTATTACTTTTGTTATTTTCTGGATTTTTTTTTACTTATCTTCCTTTTTCTCATTATTATTATTTTTTTTACTTTTTCGGTATTATTTTCTGATTCTGGTCACCATTTTTTGGCTTTTTTATATTTTTAATTACTTGCCATAATATTCTGCCTTCTTTACTTCAACACTATTTCCATAATTTTGTAAACTTTTTTTTATTTTTGGTAATTTTTGTTTCATTTTTTTTCACATTTTTTTTTATTTTGTCATTTTTTTTTACTTTTCCCATTATGATTTTTTTTCTTTTTCTCATCATTTTGTGGCTTCCTCTCAGAATCTAGTTTTTCGGTGGTGAGTCACGTGATTACATCATTAAAAGATACTATTTTTTCTTCCTGTTTATTCAATGTTTTCCGTTTTCCAAACGCAGTCTTCTTTCTCAGTGGACTAATAATTAAGTCAGACTTCTTAAGTTACGGTACAGTATTTTGTTTGTTTTTTAATCTTTTTTATCATTATTTTTCCTTACTTCTTGTTTTCTTAGTGGAGAGTCACTTAATTAATTTGTTTCCTCGTTAAGATTTTTTTTTTATTTTTTCCTTGTTTTTATTTGTGCCATTGTTCTTTTGTTTCCCCTCACTGTTAATAGCCGTATTTCACCAGTTTTCCTCCCACTATCAATGGCTGTTTCACCAATACTGGATAGAATTTTTCTTTTCTTTGTTTTTTGTCGTTGTTTTGGTTTTCACAATCTTGATCCTCAGCAGGTTAACACTCAAATCGTAGCATTCTAAAATAACTTGTATAAAGATTTCTTTGGTGGATTTTTATTTTTTTATATTTTGTCATCGTTTTCTGATTTGCTCTCACTCAAAATATTTAGGCTTCTTATTTAATGAAGATACTTTAATTACTTTTTTTCTATTAATTTCTGGTTTCAACGGCGGATTGACAGTCGATTAATATACTTCATAGGTTATGAGAGCAAAGACTTTCTTGTTACTTTTTTTACTTTATCTTTTTTATCTTTTAATTTCTTTTACGTCATTATTTTTCATTTAGTGTCACGAATGTTCTTGTTCCTCGCTGAAGAATCACTCAGTTGTTTCGTCAATAACAGATAGATTAATATTTCTTTTTTTCTTTGCAAACTTTAAGCGCTTTATTTTTTTGTCATTAATTTCTGGATTTCACTCACCACCTTGTTCCTCAGAGGAATCACTTAGTGTTCTTGCTCCTTAATTAATGGATGAAAAACTTCTTTTTGGTCTAATTTCGGGTTTCGATTGACAAGCATGTTCCTCAGTAAAGACTCAGTGCTTAGGCTTCTTAATCCATAGTTAGAAAGCTTACTTTGTTTTTGTACTTTTTTTTTCCCAATTTTCTCGGTTGCACTGACTAGGATGGTCCTCAGTGCGAGTGACTCAGTGTTTAGCGGCTTGCGACCCGTGATGGAGGCTCTGCGCACTAGTCCGCCCTTTCTTCTGTTTCTGTGAACGCAGCCGAGCCTTAAGGGCAGCCACCTCTCGGGCCCATTTCACTCGCGCGGGGCCTGAGGGTGGCGGCTGTGATTCCAGTACCTTCAAATCCAGATCAGGTTTATAATCAGTAGGTAGGCTGTAATGGGTGTCGATCTTACAGCGGACGGATTTCAGATTTATTTTGTTGTAGCGCTTTTTCTTCTCTCCTGACATTTGATTGTTTCTTTTCAGCTGGCGGACATAACGGTAATGGCTACACGAGAACGTCTTCTTTCTTAACTCCAGTTCCTTCTTTACCTTCATTCTCGCCGTCATGTTCTTCACCGGTGTTGGTGGGGAGGCCTTCCACCACCTCCACTTGCTGCTTACATTGGCCATCGCGGTGTTCTTGTGGCGGCAAGTCATTACCTTCTTTTTCAAATGTTGATCCTTCCCTATATTCTTCCGCGTCGTCATTTTTTCCACCGGTGATGTTGTCTTCACATTGCCAAGCGACACACTCTCTCTCTTCTTTCTTAAAAGCATTACTTTCCGTATCTTCTCTCTCCTTGTACTGTTCTTCACGATGACTTTGGTTAAAGACAAAAGTTTGGTTATAGAGGGAAGGTTAACTTTCTCAATAACGTCTTGTTTCTCAGCTTCCTTCTCAAAATTTTGTCCCTCTTTAATTTCTTTATCTGCATTGTCTTTCTCAGGAGAGGTACTTTTCACATCTTCAACAACCACTTCCTTCTTTCCAGTGTCATGCGCATCATAGTCTTCCGAAACACTAGTCTCCTTTCCTTCAAGAGTATTAGCTTCCTCGCCTTCATGATATTCATCGTCTTTTTCCTGAACTAGCTGCATTTCACTCATTTTTCCTGGTTTGATTTCCTTCTCGGTAACTTTTTGTTTCTCAGTATCTTCTTTCTCTTCCTCATCTGTCTTCTCTGTTTTTGTAGGGACGCTTTCCACATCTTCGGTGTCTCCTTCAGTCTCTTCAGACTCATTTTTATCATATTCTTCCCAAACTGCGCTCTTCTCTTCTGCTGGATTCTTTTCGACACTTTCCGCGTTTTCATTGTGTTTTTCGTGAACTAGCTGTACTTCACTCATTGTTCCTGATTCTTTCTTCATCTCTGTATGATTTTGTTCTTCTGTATCTTCTTTGTCTTTCTTATTAGTGGTATTTTCATCAGCATTATTCTTTGTCTCGCATGGAATGTCTTTCTTGTGTATTTCCTGAACCTGAACGATCTGTTTTTCTTTGTTTGTTTCTTTAGGCTTCATAGACGCCTGCTTATCGCGACGGACGGTACGAGGTGCGCTGCGCTGCTGTTGGCGTGCAGCAGGAGCGTCTTTGTTGAATGACCGCACGTTCTTGGTTTGCATGGGGATTACTGGCGGCAACTTTACAATTTCTGGAGTTGTTATGATGTTAACGGGTTTATCTTTCTTCTTAAAATTGTTGAACAAGGAAGTCGCGTAGTCGATCTTTACTTCGTTTTCGTCATCCCCGCGTTTAGCGCACTCGTACTTATCGTTCTCTTGTAACGGCTTATTTTTCTGTTTCTCAGCGGCCTCGGTCTCGTCGCCGCCTGGAGCCGCTCGGTCCATTTGAATAATTTTGAAGCTGGTTTCCGTGACATAAAGAACGAACTTTTCTGAATTTCGGTTCTCCATCTCTTGAAGGAAGGTTGCCAGGCGGCCAAAGAGGACAACCTTCTTTCCGCGCCGCTGCTTGATGGAGACCTTGACGGCCGTCTTGCCTGGCGTCCAGTATTCGCGGAAAACCATGCCGTCCATGTACATCACAGTCTCCAGAGACGTGTACTTCTGGAGACTGGGTTCTTCTTTATGCGGTTTGAAAAAGAATTTGGCTACCTTCTTGAAGCGAGGCCCTCGTGGCCAGCAACAGCAGAAGAAAGATTTCGCGTCGGGATCTCCCATGGATACTTTGACAGTGCGTGGGGGGCCGCGGAGAATGTCGCCATTCTCCACGACACACTCCCCACGCATGTATGTGCTGAAGGAGCGTCTACCATCCATCCTGTCTCCTGTCATCTGACAGACTGAATGTCCCACTAGGGTACACTAGTATTTAGGATACCTGAGGTGCTTGGAAAGTGCTTGACACTGGAGAGTTTGGAGTTGTGAAGAAATGCACACAGTGTTGCCGCCTTGCAGAGCACCGTCTTTAGGGTTCACAGGCAGGGAAGCACGTGCACCACGGATAGGGTGTTGGGGCTCGGGAGGTGGTCCTTCACTGGCAACTGTGATCGGGCGCGACCAATAGGAAACTTGCGCTGCATTGCAACAGCCAATCACAAACCACCTTTTTATTATTATTATTATTATTATTATTATTATTATTATTATTATTATTATTATATAATAATAATAATAATAATAATAATAATAATAATAATAATAATAATAATAATAATAATGATAATAATAATATAATAATAATAATAATAATAATAATAATAATAATTATTATTATTATTATTATTATTATTATTATTACTTTTATCATTATTATTATCACTAATGTTACTACTATTAATACTACTACTACTACTACTACTACTACTGCTAGTACTACAACTATTGTTACTACTACTACTACTTCTGCTAGTACTACTACTGCTACTACTACTACTGCTACTTCTGCTAGTACTACTACTACTATTACTACTACTACTAATACTAATAGTAATACTGCTACTACTACTGGTGCTGTCTAACCTGATGTTCATTTTCTCGTTCAATCTACGCTAACGGTAAAGCAAGACGACGTGAGAGTGACGAGGGCAAGAGTTATTACTGGCGCCACCACTCTGCCTTTCATCACATGCACTCCTGCTTCAAATATAAAAACGCTGCTACGATGCACTCACGCGCCTGGGGAATAGACTCGCTGCTTTGAGAACAGTAGTAACTGACGTAATAAAAGAGACATTCAGACGGACAAAGGAAGCGAGACGAGCCAGGAAAAGTCTAGACAGGATGAAGACACCGTACTGAAACTGCTTTTTTCCCTCCTTCAGTTCCTTCAAACTCGCCTCCACCTCCTCCTCCTCCTTTCTTCGTGTCCTGTTTTTCCTTCTTTCTTTTCTTCCTCTCATTCCTTCATGCTCTGCTCCTCTCAATAACACTTCTCTTTCCTTGATATCCTATCCCCTTCTCCTCCTTAACTTATATATCCTTCCTCGAAGACTTGCTCCCTCTCTCCAATCCTATCAACCTCCCTCCTCAGTCTCCCTCTCTGCTTCCTTCATCCACTTTTCCTTCAAGCATTTCTCTCTTTCTTTCATGTGCCTTCCCTTCCTCTATCTCCTCACCCTCCTTCCATTATGTATTTCACCTCCTTCAAGGCCTATCTTTCTTTCCTTTTTCCATGCCCACTTCCTTTCTTCACCACTCCTTCTTTTTATCACGTATTTTCCCTTTCCTCTTCTCGTACATCCTCCCTCCCTTCGCTCCTCCGTCTTCACCCCATTATGCAGCGTCCCTCCTCTCTCTCCCTCCCTGCCGCGACACTCGTCTCCTCTCCCTCACTCCTTCCTCAAACACGCCGCGTCATCTCTGACCATCAAAGCTCAAAACTTCATCAGCTCGGAGACTCCCAGTGGCACTTGTGTCAATTGCAGGCAAACAGGATCAGTCGGCTGCTTCAATGGCCTACTTAGGTATTCTTTCTCTGCCAGATAAAACCTACTACGACTGAATCACAAAGACACTCGCTCACTTTGTCTTTCGCACTCTTCTTTAGACTGAGCCACCTAATGCACGAGTCCTTTCTCTCACTGTCCGTCTGTCTGTCTGTCTGTTTGTCTGTCTCTCTGTTGGTGTAAGATTGTTTACCGTTTAGGATTTGTATTTTTTGTTTCCCTGTTTGCTTGCTTTGCCTGTTATGTGTAAGTTTGTTTGTAAGTCTGTTATTTACCTGTCTGTCTGTCTATGTCTGCTATGGTTGTTTGCATATTTGTGTGTCTTTTGTTTGCCTTTCCGTCTGTTCGTGTCTTTATATCTTTAAGCACTGGTTTGCCCAATTATATGATCTATTTGTTTTTTGCGTGTCTTTGTTTCCTTGCTTGTCTCTCTCTCTCTCTCTCTCTCTCTCTCTCTCTCTCTCTCTCTCTCTCTTTCTGCCCGTCACCAGGTAACTTTGCGTGGTGTTCGCAGACTAACTGATCTGTTAATTAGGATTCGTTACCTGAGCGGAAGAGAACGCGAGTGAGGAGGCCTGCCTGGGGTCCTGGAATGAACCTTTGTCCTCGCAGGCGTCTAATCACCCAGGCACACGAGGAAAGGAGGGAGTCACATCGCTTGTTTTTAGCATCTCCCTCTTCTCTCTTTTCTGTCCCCGGGAACTGAAACCTTTCCTGTCCAGGGCTATTTGTAGAGGGAAGCAAGAAGTCATAAGAAGAGGGAACCAGGAAGGGATGGAAGAGATGAAGGACAGAGAGAGAGAGAGAGAGAGAGAGAGAGAGAGAGAGAGAGAGAGAGAGAGAGAGAGAGAGAGAGAGAGAGAGAGAGAGAGAGAGAGAGAGAGAGAGAGAGAGAGAGCATGGACATCACAATTTAGAGCTGGATTGTAAAAATTTGCAAGCATGAAAGTTAAGTCAGTCAGTCAATTTGAAATCCATGAAACAAAAATAAGAAAAGAATAAAAAAGAAAATGATAATCCATACCCAGCTTGAAAATGTCTCACGCACAGGCAACCTTTTACATTTTCACATAAAAAAAAAAAAAAAAACTGAAAAAAAAGACTAAAGTATTTTCTTGCCATCTAGTATTCTATCAAATCCAGACTCTCTCTCTCTCTCTCTCTCTCTCTCTCTCTCTCTCTCTCTCTCTCTCTCTCTCTCTCTCTCTCTCTCTTGCTCACTTCGCTTCACTTACAACGCGACAAAGGACAAAGATGAAGATGCCGCGATGAAAACTTTCTCACAAATAATGAAGGCAAACTTTGGCAATCTTGTCCGCATTGCACCAACTCTTCGCCTCTCGGAATTTATAGGACTGTTAACAAGCGCCCGCCCGTAACGCTTCATCATCCCGGGAACACCAAGACCCAGAATATCCTCAGCCTGGCTCGTCACGTCTGCTCCCTTGACAGTAACACCATAACACCTTCCCTTTAACCCGTAATGAGTTTTCTGTTAGTGACACTTGAAAGCCGTTGCACAACACTCAGCCTAACATTTCTCATCTAATCCCAGATAAAAAGTCAGGTCTTATATAATCTATGGCCGTCCCACACCTGAAGTGAGACCAATACAAGACTCATTTGATCCGTAACACCTCAATTTTAGCCGTAACACTACATCTAACACGTAACATACTTTAGATATAACAGGAAAAAAAAAATTACATGCAACCAAAACAAGACTCATTTGATCCGTAACACCTCAATTGTAGCCGTAACACTACATCTAACATGCAACATACTTTAGATATAGCGGGAGAAAACCTTACTTGCGACCAAAACAAGACTCATTTGGTCCGTAACACTTCAATTATAGCAATAACTCTACACCTAACACGTAACACACTTCTTCAGGAGAAAACCACTCAAGATTTCCATCTTCCATCCCAGTCCAGTAACTTTACCAGGTCACTATAGAAACCCCAGTCCCTCACCCCCTGGGCCAGTCCTGCTCCCACAGCCTGGGCAAGAGGCAAGCAGCTCCCAGGGAAAGGTCTAGCACATGGGGCTAAATCACCCTGGAAAGTTGTCGTCCCTTTGGGAAGTTTGCTGACGTGATATTTTCGACTTTCTGGTCATCGGAAAAACTTTAATTCTTGACTCGACAGAAGTGAAAAGGTCCTGACCAAATGGGGAGGTGCCGTTTGGGAGTTTCTCGGTCTACTTTCATACAAAAAGGGGAAAATACTAAGTAGAAAGAGTATATCCTGTTTTTTTTTTTTTTTTTATCTTTCTGGTAAACGCAGGAATCACACTAGAGGATGAGACACCCGTTTCACTGCAAGATCACGTAAAAAAGGTTAAATAGTCACTAGGAAATATATCTTGCGAGTTTTATCTTTCCGACGAACACAGGGATCAGACTGGCATGATATCACCTTTCCGCGAGGCGCCGCTGTACGTGAGAAACGGATTGACTCGTACCCTTCGCGTATTATTCTTCAGATGATGGACACGTTTACCTCCTGGAAATCGTCAGTATGCATGGCCAGTGAGTGGTGCGTTACATGTATTTTACCACGCCGTCACTGCTCATACCGAAAAAAAAAGAGAATAAAAAAGAGAAAAAGAGAAAGGAATACCCATAAATGCTAACGCGCGGGAGAAGGAAGCAGATAATTTTTCACCAACGTTCCCTCCGCAGCTGACAGTTTTCCTCACGGTGGGGCGCGGCAGCCTTCACGTTACGCCTCCATTCGTCATGCCGAGCGGGTGGTATTCAAGTCAGCAGCTGGAAAAGGCACAGGCAAGCTCACGTGACCCAAGGGCATTCCTGTCGGCCGGAGCGAGACACACCGCCGAATACCTGAGCTAAGTCTTGTCCCGGAGCCTCGCGTGCACCACACCTGTCCTCCGCAAACACATTTTCATAATCACTTTCCATTCCTTTTCGTATTCATGGTTAAGGGAGAGAGAGAGAGAGAGAGAGAGAGAGAGAGAGAGAGAGAGAGAGAGAGAGAGAGAGAGAGAGAGAGAGTACATGCGCGTGTCTATTACTCGTTAGCTAACAAGTAACTCACACTCTTTCTCTCTCCCTCTATACCCTCTTACCCCTACCCCTCCCTCTCTCCTCTCCTCCCCCGGTCTCTCTGCACCCCTCTCCCTCTCTCTCTCCCTCTCTATTCACAACCACACCTCATCCCTGCTAAGCTTACTAAACTCACTAAGATGAACGCAAGAGACAGCAACAGCGACAACTGACCACTTCACAGCAGGAAGGATCTACAACAGCAGTAAGGCAATAACGCAAGGAGGAGGAGGAGGAGGAGGAATCACGCACGGGTCATGTAACGCTTTGCATCGTAGTCATACTTGTTACGCCAGTGGCCGTCACAGCGGGGCGTGAACACTGGTTAAGCCGTACTGTCATTTAATTAATTGTTGAGTGCCGGTGAGGTCCACATTAGCCAAGCCAGGACTGTTGGTAATATTGTCACAGGATTATCCCCAGAGGTCACACCAGCTACTGAGGTCATGGGGAGCGTCAGGTTCAACAGGGAAAAAATATCACAGTAAACACAAACTAAACTAAATTGAGCTCAACTCATGAAAGGGTTGAGACTGGTGAGTGCGTTGGTGGGTGGGTGTTATCAAGAAGTCAGAGTGTGAGTGAGGGAGGGAGTGAGTGAATGGACGAGTGAGTGAGCGTGGGAGGGAGGGAAGCAAGGCGGGAGGATAAGACTGAGTGAATGAGTTGGAGAGTGAGTCAGTGAGTGAGTGAAGAAGGGAGGGAGTGTATGAGTGCTTGACCGAGGGAAAAATGAGAGAATAAGCCAATGAGTGAGTGAGTGGGTGAGTGAGCGAGTGAGTGAGTGCTTCGTAAAGTCTGCCTTGCTCACAGCAGCAAAGCAAGCGAACACACGACAGAATGATTTGATTGATGTCCTCCCGGTTGTCTGTTTCCTGTTGCTGTGATGTGTATTTGTTTGTACGAGTGTGTGTATCTATACCAGTATGTATCTTCCTGGATATCTGTGCATGTGTCTATTTCTATTTATCAGTAAGCACGTATGTATCTATATATCATTATTCATAAATGTAATCAACCTTTAAAAAATATGATTTAAATTAATGTTGATGGTTATATTTTTATTTATTTTTTTTTATTTTTTTTCCCCGAGTAACACGTGCCAGTAACACTTTCAAAACGAAAATTTCAAGACACTTATCCTCCAGTTTTGGATGATCCATTGGACATTTCTTTTGGGAGTGACACCTCAGAGGATCTTTTTTTTTTCTCGCATTTTATGTTGCACTAGACCAGTCCCCCTCTTACGAAAATATATAGATAAATAAATTATCACTCTTGTACCAGAACCATCATGTACCATGACCCACCTGACTAGCGCTGCTCTTGACACGCTGGAGCACAATGACACTCACGCCCCGCGACCCGCACCACCACCACCACCACCAAACGGAGGCAATATTAAAGCACCCGGACGCGAACAACACTCCAGCGCGGCAACAGCAAACACTCGAAGGCGCAGCGCGTACTCGACGTGCAATCCTCCCCCGCGCCTGCATGCGAGCAATTATGCCTCATTAGGGGATGGGAACAATACAGTAAGATGAGGATAAACAGCAAGTGGTAATTACTGGTGGACTCAACGGCCTCTGTCAAGTGTTGGTTCACTAATATGCTTGCTATCTTCCTTCCTTTTCTTTTTTCTTTTTTTTGCGATTCTTTTTTTTTTTCTCAATCTCTCTCTCTCTCTCTCTCTCTCTCTCTCTCTCTCTCTCTCTCTCTCTCTCTCTCTCATGTGATACTGACAGGAAACCATGAAAAGGAGAAAAATGTCACACGCAAAAATAATGTAAATATATGATTGGCCATTTTTCTTTTTTTTTTTTCCTGTCCTTTTTTTTTTTTACCTGAATAAACACTGAGCGTATGGAACCCGTACATATGGTAGGAATATTTGTCATTTTTACCATATTCATATTTACGTGACATTATTCAGATTGGATATGTATATTGCCTCGGGTTATTTATTTATTTTTTTATTTAGGTGTGTGTGTGTGTGTGTGTGTGTGTGTGTGTGTGTGTGTGTGTGTGTGTGTGTGTGTGTGTGTGTGTGTCGAAAGAATTTAGATTAAGTTAACATAGTGGCACTATTAACTCTTTCACTAATAGGCAAACTTTTCCCCTTCAATTCCTATAACATTTAAACACTATTCTCATGCTCAGCTCTTGTAAATATTTCTGGAGCATAACAAGACAAAATTAACTTCTTTTTTCTTCTTTTCTTTCCTCTCCTTGTAAACAATTTTCATAGTGTTAGGGAGATTAGCAAAAGACAATCTCACCAGTAAAAGGATTAATTATGTCTTCTGAAGCGGTAATACATCTACCGTCAGGTTGTGTCACCGTTAGGTTAGGTTAGGTTAGGTCAAATTAGGTTAGTTTTGGTTAGGATAGGTTAGATTAGGTTTGGTTAGGATAAGTTGCGTTGTTAGATTTGGTTAGGTTAGGTTAGGTTAGGTTAAGTTCGGATAGGTTAGATTAGGTTTGGTTAGGATAAGTTACGTTAAGTTAGATTTGGTTAGGTTAGGTTAGGTTAAATTAGGTTAAGTTACGATAAGTTATGTTAGGTTATGTTAGGTTAGGTTAGGTTTAGTTCGGATAGGTTAGATTAGGTTTGGTTAGGATAAGTTACGTTAAGTTAGATTTGGTTAGGTTAGGTTAGGTTAAATTAGGTTAAGTTACGATAAGTTATGTTAGGATAAGTTAGGTCAGTGAAGGCATGACACTGCTGGTACTGCGTTCATATGAAGCTCAACACTATTTGCTGTCATTCCTCATCCAGTATAAAAAAAAAATATCTGCAGTCCAAGGCCGCAATGTTCATGAAACTGACGTCAAAGAACGAAAATTCCCACGATTTACTGTGTGTGTGTGTGTGTGTGTGTGTGTGTGTGTGTGTGTGTGTGTAAACGCCCCCCGCTACCCTCGTCCCCAGCAGCAGCAGCCCCGCGGTGGACAAACGTGACCAATCAGCCCTACCATCACTAATCATGCCTTCATTCTGTACGTCAAATGAGCTTTTTTTTTTTTATGTGTGTGTGTGTGTGTGTGTGTGTGTGTGTGTGTGTGTGTGTGTGTGTGTGTGTGTGTGTGTGTGTGTGTGTGTGTGAAGTTAATATAATGGTGACGCTGCGGGTGTATTATAAACAAAGTGACCAGCAGGGGTATTGTTTTTGCTGTTACTTTCATTATTATTACTATTATTATTACTATTATTATTATTATTATTATATTGATAGTTGTAGTAGTAGTAGTAGTAATAGTAGTAGTAGTAGTAGTGGTGGTGGTGGTGGTAATAATAACAGTAACATAATGATAATGATGATAATGATGATAACAACAACAACAACAACAACAACAACAACAACAACAGCAATGAAAAACAACAGCACCAACAGTAACCACAATCACTTTACAATAAGCTAGTTAAACAATTTTACATCTTAATGCACCGTGACATTTTCCTCAGAAGAAAATTAACCAGATTAAATGGCACCTTACTGTAGCTCGTAATACACTGCAATCTGCCAAATGAGAGCGAGAGCGAGAGAGAGAGAGAGAGAGAGAGAGAGAGAGAGAGAGAGAGAGAGAGAGAGAGAGAGAGAGAGAGAGAGAGAGTTACAGTTCCCATGACATCTAATCTCTCCGTCTGTGTGATGCTCAGTTCCAGTGCACTTAAGATTCTTACAGATTTTAATTGTACTCAGCGGTTTATACTGTTTATCTATTTATTTCTTTAAGTATAGTGTCAGAGTTGTCATTACACGAGACACTGCAAGATGAAGCAAATCAGGTTAGTATTGTGGGTGTATATTCGCATCGTGGAGGGCAGGGCAGGCTACAAGTAACGCCAACCAGTGCCCTCAGTGAGGAGCATACTTAATATTTCTTCAAGACTTTACTTTTAACACCCCAAAACATCATTCTACAACACAGTTTGCGTTATTTCTGGTCTGTGTGTTGTTTTCCCTGACGAATATCAGAGCTAACTATAGATCCTAAATCTTTTTCATCCTCTCATCTCTTTACACAACTAAAAGACATCTACCAGATCCACTCGTAATCTGCGCCTCTCTAAGGAATGTAATTTTATCTTCAATCTTCTTTCGCAACGATTTTTTTCTTGCCTTGTTTTCTTTTAGACATTTTCCTCTGTACTGATTCTAACAGGCCTACATCCTTCCTGAAATGTACGAGGCAGAACTGAACAGGACCATCTAGGTGAGGGTTTGACCAGCGCCAGCTGACCTCAATGTTACTTCGGGACTAATTTTAAGTCAACTACAGATGAACCCTACTAAACGGTTTGCTGTATTTCTGGCGTATGTGTTTTGTTTTCTCTGGTGGAGAACGAGACGACAGCATTACGAGCGAAGAGGCAAAAAGTAAAGATATAGCAACATTTTATTTATTTATTTTTATATATAAAGACAAGGTTACTGAGATTAAGAATCGATATAGGAGTGTAATGAAAAAAATAATAAAAATAAATAAATATATAAAACATTTGTAGCCTTTTGTATCCTCTTGTAATGACATAATATAAATGACAGAAAATATGCTTCATTTTCTTGTATATTGTTTAGTGATGGATTGAGCAGTACTATGATAACGATGCAACACGACAACAGAAGCAAACAATTCTTGACCTATAAAGAGATTTTTTTTTTTCAGGGGAGAATCGTAAAGACACAGGTCACGGGAGGTCACAGGAGGTACAACACCGCAATAGAAAAGATCACATTGCCAGTAATAGGAGCGCTTCTATAGGTTTTCCTTAGAGGCTGTTTGTGAGGTGAGTTTTATGTGATTTCTGACATATTTCGTTAATTTTGTGTAAAATTTCATGATAAGGTCACTGTGTGCGTGTGTGGAAGTTGTGCTGTTCGCCTGTGATGATGATGAAATACAGCAGGTGTATGTAGGCAGACTGACGGAGACACACACACACGCGCACACACAGAGAGAGAGAGAGAGAGAGAGAGAGAGAGAGAGAGAGAGAGAGAGAGAGAGAGAGAGAGAGAGAGAGAGAGAGAGAGAGAGAGAGAGAGAGAGAGAGAGAGAGAGAGAGAGAGAGAGAGAGAGAGAGAGAGAGAGAGAGAGAGAGAGAGAGAGAGAGAGAGAGAGAGAATGATCATGGTCTTTTATCATTTATTCATTACGTGTGGCAGCAAAGGATTTAGTTTGAGGACAAGGAGCATCAACACACCCATTTCAACTAAGGCTATGAAGGAACACTACTGAAAACTGCACTAAAGGGAAGATGTTAATGAATTTTTCCTAACAAATATTTCTAATACAGAAGACGCTTGAGGTTAATTACAAAATACCAGTAAAAGGTGTTACGCAAATTCTTGAAATAAAAATGAAAAACAGTAGGAAGTACTTCAGGTCTTAAAAAAATTATGGTATTAAGCACATATAAGTTTATTGTTGTTTTGACTTTAAGCAATATATATATATATATATATATATATATATATATATATATATATATATATATATATATATATATATATATATATATATATATATATATATATATATATATATATATATATATATATATATATATATATATATATATATATATATATATATATATATATATATATATATATTTCAAGATGTTAGTACTATTACATAATATTATAGTCAAAGAAACTTCGCCTGTGTTTTTCGGATACAGAATAAATTTTAGTCATCCTCCTTTGTACTGATTCTAATAGACCTATATCTTTCCCGTAATGTGGAGACCAGAACTGCACAGCGTAGTCTAGATGAGGTCTGACCAGCGCCAAGTATAACTTTAATATTACTTCCGGCCTTTTGCTTTTAACACTCCTAAAAATTAATCCTAATACCCTATTTGCCCTGTTTCTGGCCTCTATGCATTGTTTTCCTAGACGGAGTTCAGAGCTAACTATAACTGCTCTAAATCTTTCTCGTACCCTGTACCTACCACAGATTTCGTTGAGCTTTAAAAGTATGTGCACCTCCCCGGCGGGGAATCGAACCCCGGTCTCCCGCGCAAGTGACAGGCGGGGATACTTTAACCACTATACTACCGAGGAATTATAATTTTGGAAGTAATTGGGATTTGAACCCAGGACTTCTTGCTTATGAGCCGTGGCAGTGCTAATCCCACTACACTACGTGTGTAAAAACTACACTACACTGCCAGTGTGGCAAAAAAAAAATCAGTTCTTAGAACCTGCAGATAGGTATCCGGAGGCGTAACGTCCTGTAAGTTCTTAGAAACCTGGTAACAATTAAAGTGGAGCCATGACGATCCTGCAAACAAGAAAACAAAGGCTGCGGACAGAAACTTGATGACATGTAAAGACGGCAACTCAGGACGAGACCAAAGCCTATCAAGAGTCTCCGCCTCTTTAAGAAAACAAAGGGAGACTGACAGGTCAAAAGGACGAGCGCCAAATCACAAAAGAAAATATAAGAAGAAAGAGTGAAAAGGTCATGATGTAGAAAGCCGCAGTATGAAGAGAAATGATAAAGGCTTTCAGGAAAACAAAAGAAACGGTTGACAGATGACACGTGACTGAGGCAAGAATGATGTGAGAACCAGACACCCCATCGTCCACTTGTTTGAACTTAGGCGTTGGCTGCATACGAGTGTTTAGTGTTTGTCATTCTCTCTTTAGGACTGTGCAGTTATTGCCGGGTCGCCCTGGAGTTTGCATACAGGCTCATGACACACTACGAGTGGAGGAAGTTGTGCAAAAAGAAGGCTAACTTAGAGACTGGTGATGATGATGATGTGGATTCAAGACAGCAAATCTTCATTAGGCTGTTTGAGGTGAGAGTCGTGTCCCCTCACCCTCTGGATAATGATGAAATACAAAATATATCCAGTACTTTCATCGGTTTGTTTATATAGATCAAACGTTACCTTATGTTTTAGTCTGGGCACAAGAAGAAAAAGAAGAAGAAGATGAAGAAGAAGAAGAAGAAGAAAAAGAAAGAAAAAAGAAAAAGAAAGAAAAGAAAAGAAAAAGAAAAGAAAAAGAAAAAGAAAAAAATGAAGAAGAAAAAAACTTGCGTTAATGCAAATGTAATCATTAAATTGTGAATATATCAAAAAATTTGTTTGTGCCTCCCTTATCTTATCAAAAGTTTATTGTTTATCGAGGAATCATCAAGTCACTGTTTATAAAGATGCTTATAACTCTCCCAAATGCCTTCTACATGACCTTACATGACCTCGCTGCGCCCACCCCAACCTACAACCTCAATGTCCCTCTTCACCGGTGCCTCCCTTCCTCCTTGCATTCTGAAGATCAACATTACTGTAAACTATGGATGCACGAGGTAAGTTTAGGATACTCCTGTGTGGATTATGCATAAAATCTCACACTTCTTTTCCCTGCCAGTAGATTTCTTTGAATTGGTCCGGCCAGAAAAAAGATTTCTCTAGCTATGTCATGAAACCACTTCACTCAGCTCCGTCACCTTCGCTACTCTTGGCGATGCCGTGATTATTAAGACGAACCAATGGAACAAAGTTGCTGCCATACCCGCTACCTCTGTTATTCCATTACGTGACAAAACCATATATTCCTTTTCTTTTGTCCTACACTGGAATAGCAATGGGTGGCGTGACAGTAACTTAGTGGTTGCTTGATCTGTCAGTCCCATAATTGGCAAGAATGTGGTGGCGATGACAGTGTTGTCAGTGGAGCGGTCGTGACATGGCTCTGGATGAATAACACCAAACGTGCAATAATACTGGAGAGGCGTGACACGTGATAAATGATTGCCGAGTCTGATGAGATTCAAGCTAAACGCCTGGCAACGCTTGCCTCACTTACTGCACTAAGCCTTTTATCCTTGAAATGCAAGGGAAGGAGGCACCGCCAGGCTGCGGGGAATGTTGTATAAGCGGCGAGGTCATCCAAAAGGGTCGAGTGGAAAACAGATGTCAACATATCCAACTATCAGAGTGCCGTGCCCCTCAAGACGGTGACGACCAGGGAATGCCGCACCTTCCTGTCTTTTCTTCGCAAATGTCCAGCTGTGTATTTATGGATTTCTGGGCTGTCCTTACTGTGTTTCCTTAGCCTTCTCTCTTTGAACGCCTCTTGCTTCATTACCAGGGGATTCTTCCTGCTCCTCAACTCCAGATTCTGAAGGTCTCTTCCTCTCCTCATAACTTGTCCTAAATAACGCATTCGTCTTCCTTTTTCTTTATTTATGGCAGCAATTCGCTTCTCGTTCATTCTTCTTAGCACTGCTTCATTTTTTGATATATTCCTCTCTGTCCCAAAAAATGTACAAAACTCTTTGCTAGCGCCACTTCTGAAATACCTCAAGTTTTTTTTTTCTCTCTCTATTTATTTACTTAAGAAGAACATAGTGAACATAAAGAAAATAACTCCAACTTAATTGCAGAGGAGCTGCAAGAAACACCATCAGACTTAATGCTTACATGTGGAAGTCCCTGTATGAAACACACCTATTTCCATCTATCATCCTTCATTCATATGAATTCCTCCTAATCTTCTTTTTTAAAGCTCACCAGTGACTCAGCACTAACAGCCTCACATTACTTGAGTCTATTCCATTCATCTATTTGAAAACCAATTTCTTTCTCACTTTTTTTTTTTTAATCTAACTTTTCAAGCTTGAGCCCATTATTTCTTGTTCTAGCAGTTGATTTATGTCAATGTTGTTATATTCCCTACACTACTTAATTAAAGACCTCTGTCACACACGTGACTACTCTTACCACAGGAACCAGATTTGCCTGCTCTCTCAACTCATATTATGGCGCTGGCCACGTGTATAGCTTGAGGCATGCACTGGATACGTGACCTCTAGCAGGCTACCAAGCCGATAACGAGGGGTGGAGTTCCATCATGAGCTTCAGGTCTCCTCCAAGGGCTCGCTTCCACAGCTCTGGAGGTCGCCTTGGCATACGCATGGGGAGCCTCGTACGTACACTCAAAGGTAGCGGTGGTAAGAGTTACACCAAGGCAGTTACACACACACACACACACACACAAACACATTTATATTTATTCTCTCTGTTATGTATATGTAAAGGTGTTTATTTTCTGTAATTTGTATCTATATGCATTTACTAATCCTTGGCTTAAGTTATTAACTGAACCAGTCTTTTAAGTTATTCAGTCCAGTCTTCAGATTGCCACTCCTTGTTACTTACTTTTCTCTTTACTTACACAAATAATCTTCAATTTTGTATTGTTACTTAATTTTTAAGGGTTAACTTTAAGATATTAAATAAGCAGTTAAAATGTCTCCTTTTCTCTTTTCTTTTAACCCTTCCATTGTTAGTGTGAGCGACACCCCTTCATGATCCACTCCCCAGAGTTCAGTGTATACTCACACGTAACACCTCTATCACGTTGCCTCTTGATCTACACCTCTCTAAGGAATGTAAGTTTAAAAGCTTCAGTCTCCTTTCGTAAGAATACCCTCATCCCCTGCATCCTTTAGCAATTTTTCTCTATACTGATCTCTAACAGACCTCTGTCCTTCCTGTAACATGGAGACCAGAACTGCACAACATAATCTAGGTGAAGTCTGACCAGCGCCAAATATATCAGTCCGGAACTTCTGTACTTTTAACACTGGTAAAAATGACCCTAATAAACGATTTGCTTTATTTCAGGTCTCTTGTGCATTGTTTTCTCTTTCCAAGGTTGTTATCCACACCTATAACGGGCACAAGCCTTTGCACAAGTTTTAATCTTTTCTTCTTGTTGCCGTTGATAAGTGTCTGTCACATACTGTATTTCTCCTCTTCTGAAAGTACCACGCATTTTACTTCATAAGCTGTCCTTTTAATTTCTTCGTGGCATCTACCAAGAGCAAGTATCAAGCTTTTAAAACATAATTCACTGAGCTGAAGAGCAAATGCAGCAGAGTGAACCACGTAGAGATGATAAGGCTCATATATTTTGAGTTGTTTCTTGAACACAACTACAACTTCCATTATGTTACTAACGATACATTTTTATCTGAAGGAGAGATGCGCTTAAGTGGACCAAGGCTACAGGGTCGTATATTTTCAGTTATTTCTTTGAAATACTGAGAATTCCCATCACGCCTTAAGTGTAGATTACCAAAAGGCTCCTCGAAGGAGGGCAAGTGCTTATGGTCGTATTATTCAGGTCTACGCGATAAAGTGGCGGCAGTTGATGACCCGTCACGGCAGGGCACTGTTCCATAACACTATAGACTAGATCTGCCATACCTCAGGTCAATTACAAACCAGTAAATCACCACGACATGTAAATCCAGGGCCAGTAATCTTTCTGAATGGTATGGCTTCTCATCAAGCCTCATGAAAGGTCTGGTGCAAATGTACATGTTGTTTCAAAGGCCACCATATGTAGTAACGCGGGTACGATTTAGTTAAAACTTTTCAAGGCTTGTAGTTTTATTATTTGTTCACTATCTCCTTTAATGTTGCCTCAGGTGCAGCAACAAGCGTCATACTGTCATCATCATCATCATCAGTCAGTAGGCTGATGAACGAGAGTAAGGAAATATTGATGGCACTGCAAGTGATGATTAGGTGGAGTGAATACAGAGGAGGTGAAAGGTAAGAATGGTAAAAATGATGCCAGGAAATGTAATGCACGTAGAAAGGGGAGAGTTATGAATAATTTAAAACCTGCGTCAAGGGAAGCGAAGGAGTGAGTGGGGGAACCATTAGGCAGGTCACGTGAGCTGAGGAAGAAGACAAATTACGAGCGGGCAATGAAAGGTGATGTGGGACTTAATGGGAGAGATAAGGAAGGAGTGTAGGGTGGGATGAAGCGATGGAATGTTGTGAATGAGTGCAGAGGGAAGTGTAGTGGCGGTGGGTGGATGGGAGAGGGAAAGAGAGGAGAGAGACGAGAAGGGGATTGTTTACACCACGCCATGTAACGCACGTAGGGGGATGGTTGTAAATGACATGTTTAAGAAAGCGTCAAGCCACAATGCCAGTGGATCAGGAGAGGTGTGAGGGAGAGGCAAGGCATGATCTGAGGAAAGACGGTGCTTTTGTAAGGTTTGCTGGGAGGGAATGGTGGAGATGGCGGAATGTGGTGTAGCAGTGTGCTGGGTAGTGTGCTTGCTGGTGGTGGTGGTGGTGGTAGTGGATGAAGAAGGGAAAGAATTAAGTTAATGATAAAAATTATAATCATAGAATCTGGCTCCTCAAACACATTCTGCCCTGCTCTCGGGTCTCCCACTCAGCCTTTGTCAAGTAGACAAGAGATCTCGCGACGGTGTGGAGGATTCTGATTTAATGCATTGTAGTGAACTTTTTTTTTCAGGAAGGGTTCAGGATGATAGTTGTCTATTGTACTGAGATAGTCTTCTGTGTGGCGCTTATGAACCCAAGGCATGTCCTCCTAACAAGTGTGTATGGCACCACCTCTGTGCTGCTCATGAAGGACAATAAAAACAAAGATTCACACCATTTACCGACACACACACACACACACACACACACACACACACACACACACACACACACACACACACGAAGTTATATGTCTATCTCGTTAAAACATGTCTTGGGTGCAATGACGACGAATTCAGGTAGACACAGACAGGCACACCGGCGGAGAGACGGACAGTGGCACTGTCACGAGGAAAGGACGCCGAACCTGACAGTGACACAACTAAGGATGGTTAGTTTTCCTTGCCAATGATGGAAAATATAAATAAATAAATAAATAAAATGTCTTTGAAACACATTAAAAATTATAACTAAGCTAAAGCGGACGCGAAGCCTCTAATGCAGGAGTGGCCGGCGGGACGGACCCAAGCGGCGGTGAACAGGACGCACGGGATGAGAGGACGACGAGTATGAAAGACACGCTGAATATTCTATAATCACTCTCATCGCCTTTGGTTTTCTTATTTTAATATTCTTCTGTTTCTCGAATGTTACAACTTGAGAAATTAAAACAATTACTAAAGCTTTTTTTTTTTTTTATGTAGGAGGGACACCGGCGAAGGACAACAAAAATAGAAAAAAAGTCATAGATGGAAATACATAAGCATGCAGGGAATTCCTGGAGTTTACTAGAGAAAGGGATGAATGGTTGAGAATAAGGAGAGGTGGACAGTAATAGGGGTGAGAGAAAGAAGAAAGTTTTGCGCAGTGAGGGCCGCGGAAGGAGGGAAAGCATACAATTAGCAAGATCAGAAAACGGAGTGCCCAGGAAAAATAGCGGTAGAAGACAGCTAGAGACAATACATTGCGCCAATGAGAAAGAAACTGAAGACAATCACTTAGAGGAGAGGAGTTCATAAGACGAAAAGATTTTGATTCCGTACTCTGTCTAAAAAGGAGAAGTAAATGAGAGGGTACCCTCCCCCCTCCCCAAGACATGTGAAGCATACTTCATACATGGACGAATAAGCCCCATGTAAAGATTTAGCAGCTAGGGGAGGGGGGTTAGAAAACTGGCGGAGAAGTCTCAGAACACCTAACATCATAGAAGCTGTTTTAGCTAGAGATGTGATGTGAAATTTCCAGAATAGATTATAAAGAAAAGGACAGACCGAGGATGTTCAGTGTAGAAGAATGGGACAGTTGGAGTGTCACTGAAAATAAAG
>NW_026973699.1:835000-846036 GCF_035594125.1 Scylla paramamosain
TAGTTACCTTGTTAATACGTCACCTATACTCCCAGTGTTCCTGTTTTCGCTGGTACATGGTTAAGATTTTAAATTGTTAAATTCAAATAACATAACAAAAGTGAAGAAGATAGAGGAGGAGGAGGAGGAGGAGGGAGACATTAAAACAGAGAGGGAGAGAGAGAGAGAGAGAGAGAGAGAGAGAGAGAGAGAGAATGACAACGGGGAGAAACCAGTATGGAGACCAGCAGACGAGAAACACCCTTGTCTCCTCATTTTTGTCCTTTTATCCAGTGTTAATTCTTATTACTGCCTTACAGCCTCGCCTCCCCCACGCCCCCCTACTCACCACACGACCCGCAGCCCTCCTCCTGACGCACAGATGGAAGGGAAATATTACGATAATCGCCACTGCGGAGACTTAACACATCTCACTGTGCACCTCAGAGGGGAGGGGGCAGGAACTCAGGGCAGGCAACTTATGCGATTCGTCAACATTATAATAAGACTCTAAATCAGGCCGTGTAACTTTATTTGAAACGACAGAAAATATAAATCAGTATTATTGCTTTGTGTATTAATATTTGTAGATTTCTTCGCGTTTACCGTTGAATTAGTGTTTACTTATGAAGCGTACGTTATGTTGGTACCTACTTCTGGCTGATCACTCCTGGCTGGGAAATAGATTTTCGCCGATTCCGAAAGTAAGAGAGAGAGAGAGAGAGAGAGAGAGAGAGAGAGAGAGAGAGAGAGAGAGAGAGAGAGAGAGAGAGAGAGAGAGAGAGAGAGAGAGAGAGAGAGAGAGAGAGAGAACAATTGACAGTCATTATCCTCTCGTTCGTGTTTCTCTGAGGAATGAAGACGCGGCAGTGAGGAAGCCAGACACAAAGGAAGGACATGATGGGAGAGGGTGCCAGTGAAACAAGAAACATTAAGAGATGAAAGAAAATAAGGAGAAAAAGGAAAAAAAATGGATGCAGGAGACGACTAAGAAGAAGAAGGAATAAAAAAAAGTCAATTAATGGGAAGGAAAAAATCAGAAAAGTTGAGGACAGAATATAGGAGGAAAGAAAGAGGAGAAGGAAGAACAAGAAAAGTGAAAGGAGAAGGACGCGTTAGAGATAAAGGGGAGCAGAAGTGCGAAGATAAAGTGTTATTATGCAAGATTTAGGAGGGGACGCCAAGCTTACTTTGCTCGTCCTGGAGGAGACACTGTCAGGGCAGAAACAGCAGGAAAAGAGGCATCCTCTGAAACAAGGCAACTCGCCACTATTGACCCCGGATAGGAGCTGGAGGGAAAGTGAGGAGGGTAAGGGCGGGTGTGGCCAGGTAAAGGTGCAACACTGACCTTACACACAACACACATTTAATACACCCAGTATACATGTTACATTGTACCGACCCTCCAGATGTGATGCAATATTAGGTACAGCAGCCAACACTGACCCTACACCACACATGCACACCTAACACACCCAACACACACACTTAGTACACCCAGTAAGTACTCACCCCCGATGCGGTGCACTGCAGGGTCAGCGGGTCACCCTCGATCAGTGACCTCAGCACCCCGCCGTGGACAGGACTCCATCCAGTGTCCAGGAGCACCAGGCACGACGGCACGACTGTGGAGGGAAGAGCTTGGTTGTGGTGGCGTGTGGCGGTGTGTGGCCATTGCGGGGGTGGTGTGTGGGGGTGGAGTGAGTAGCAGAGTGCTGCAGACTTTGTGTGGACGTGGCCTGCCATGCGTGGTGTGCAGCATGTGTAAAGGGAGGTGGTGATGGGGATGGTGAATGTGCTGAGTGCTTTTGTGGGAACATCTTACTGTTTTATGATAGACACATTGTTTGTTATACGCAAACACACACACACACACACACACACACACACACACACACAGGAATTTCAAGCCCCACATAAATCATCTCAGCATGTTTATGAATGCTAACTAACCCCTAAAGGACTGCGCGGGGGTAAGAGTATCAGTCCCGCTAGGGCGGGGGGATATGGGGAAAAACGTGCAAAATAGCTTATCTTTGCATGCTCAGTACGCCTAACCTACAATAAACGAGTGAAAGAAAACAATACTACCCCCACAATCAACTCCTCCTCTTTTGAATGGTACCAACCAGAAGTTTCTAGGTGCCATGGTTACGGAGATATGACGAGTTGATTGAGGTGGTGTTGCGGTGAAAGTGAGGGGGCGCGTCCGATCAGTGATGGTGGCTCTGGCTTAGTAACGCAGAAAACGGGATCTATGACCTTTTTTACCCTAATTGTACTGGGGCCTGGTGTACTAGGCCCCCGTAACAGGTTCAGGTTGGGCTGATTGGTTGGCTGGTTGCTCTGGTTTTGGCGGTGACAGCACTTCATCATCGGTGGTGGCTGTGGTGGTGTCAAGATGCCCCTGTCTCCTGCATCATCAGACCCCAGCACATCACCGTCCTCACTCTCAATAATCGTGGAGACAGTGATTTCTAACTCCTGTTCAATGCCACTTATACTTTATGTCCCCTAGCTGACACGGAGGGCCTAGAGTGGATGGATGGAGTGGAAGCAAATACGCGCGGGGGCGAGTGCACCAAATCGGACGAGGCGGAATCACTACCATGATGACCAGCCATGACTAAGGCTGGTGGGGAACTGACAACCCTTCCCATCCTAGTCTTAATCAGTGTTGCCATACACTTGGCCAGAAAATCGGGCGGAAAAACGCATAATTTGGCGTTATTTACAAAGAGACGTCGATCGACGTCCCCGGTCCTTCGAGCCCAAAACGTCGATCGACGTCCCCGGTTCTTTAGGGGCTACAAAACAATCTCCCAAAAGGCAAGTAATATGCATAAAGAATCTACTGGTGATTTGTGCGTCCGCTGGTGGTCAGGATTGAAAGGAGGAGGAAGATCCGGGGAGCGAGGGCGGCGCTGCCATTTAGGAGTGTACTGTACCAGTGTACTGGCATTACGGTATTTCACTGTGTCGGGTCAAGTATTGCTATTGGTACAGTTATCTTTGTCGATAATACAAATGCACACACACACAAACAAACAAACAAACACAAACAAACACACACACACACACACACACACACACACACACACATCAATCGATAGTATTTCCCTCCTAGATTAGTCTTACCGTTAGGATTAATGTTAATTTTTTCCCCATCCCCTATGTACATTTTCAGTTTGTCAACTGCCTAAATAATAAACCGTTTATTATTATTATTATTATTTACACACACACACACACACACACACACACACACACACACACACAAACAATCAAACAAACAAACAAACAAACACACACACACACACACACACACACACACACACACACACACACACACACACACACACACACACACACAAACACAACACACACACACACACACACACACACACACACACACACACGACCTCGCGCCTCCGCTCGGTCCATTTTGCCACCAGACACCACAACAAGATAACGCCCCTAAAGGCACCGCGCACGAACCGGTACAGACTCAGTGCGATTCCCACCATGGTGCGAGCCATCAGTCAATAGTTCCTTCTAGATTAGACTTACCTTAAGGATTAATGTTAAGTATTTCCCCACCTTCCCTGTACATTTTCAGTTTGTTAACTGCCTAAATAATAAACCGTTTATTATTATTATTATTATTATTATTATTATTAATTATTATTATTATTATTATTATTATTATTATTATTATTATTACACACACACACACACACACACACACACACACACACACACACACACGAATGTTTACCAGCATATATATTTTTTTTTTCATTCCATATTTAATTGGAATGATAAAACAATATGACTGGAGATTTCACAAAAGTTCTATTAACACACACAAAAGCTATGACGAGGACATGTTCAGTGTAAGGCACAGCAACACCCCCAGCAACAGGCAGCAAGTATCAGACAAGGCATTGGTGGTCGAGGCGCGGCAGTCATCACCCGCTTCTAATTGTTCCCGGAAAAACACCTGGACAGTCGGGAAATCAACTTAACTCAAGACATACTGAGAACCAGTGTAGCGTACAGACACACACACACACACACACACACACACACACACACACACACACACACACACACACACACACACACACACACACACACACACACACGAGAGGACGAATGTAGATTAAAGGTAATGGAATAAAACTTCAAACAGTTGAAATATACGCGAGACTGAAAGGAAATATATTGGTAACGATGCAGCAGTTATAAAATGAGCTCGACGCCCCATTTGTTGCTTGCCACGCAGATGACACGCACGTTAAAGCGTCTGGGTCGTTACGTGTGCAACGTGACTATTATTTTGTGTGGAACAGATGCGGCTTATTTGCTTATGGCTCTGGAGAATGTACACAGCATGCGAGGGAAAACCTGAAGTGATACGAATCTCTCTCTCTCTCTCTACACACACACATACACACACACATCAAAGCCTCACTCAACAAAACCCCAATACTCTCCACTGTCACATTCCCGCACAAACAAAAGACAACAGACGCACGCAATCCTTCCAGCATGCGCCTTCACGTCTTGCTTCCTGCACACACAAGTCACGGGGAACCAAGGCACATAAAAATACGAGGATACGAGGAACAGCACAGAATACACATCACCAAATTCCAGAGTCATTCATTTCCAGCGTCTCAAGCCTCACATCAGCGGCGGGAGTTTGTGTGTGTTTGAATACTGAAATCAAACAAGTAGAGAGCGAGGGGAGCAGTGCATGACAGGACATGCATATACGAGTGTTATGCAGGTGGAGCTGAAAGCACGGTGTAAACTTCTGGTCCGTTGTCAGGCAGTAAAAATGCGTGCCCTTACAACATTCCCAGTACGAAACACAAATATACTGCGGCTCCCTAAACTCCCTCAGTAATAGGCTTCGTGTCTCACCGAGGCGACAAGTTAGACGAATGAATGAGGCCACCCGCGCGTCAAGGCCAAACTGATGCAGCCAAAAATTGCCAAACATGCTAAACAAACACGCCTTCCTGCCGCAGAGCAGCGGCGACCAAGTCACATTTAAAGGGACGCACACCCTCTTACAAATGAACGGATGAGCGCAGCGGTGCGTGAGGAAACCCGCGGCGAGCAGGACGTCAAGGAAACAACGCAGCCTACGTAGATAACAGATAAATAATAAATACACAAATAAATAAGCAATGCATAAACTCATGAGACAAAAATTTCCGGATAAAAAGAAAGTTTTTTTTTTTCTGCCAGTTTAGTATCCTTGGCCAGTGAATTTTCCTCGCAAACAGATATTCAGCTTCACTAAAAGAGGCAAAGAAGACGTTGTACACAGTCTTTGAAAGGAGAAGAAACAGATCGAGAAAAAGGAAATTAACGGAAAACAAAAAAAAATCATCTTCCGCCTCCTCCACCTCCACCACCACTTCTGACCTCTTGTACTCCTGTCTTTGTTTATCACTTCTCCACTGGTACCTCCCCCTCCCCTCCTTTCCTCGCGCCACACCAGCAGCCTCTCACCACCACAAACCCTCCGCGGTCTGGTCTCCTCTGCTTACAGTCGGAAATTTCAACACTTTCTATCCTTTCTTTAAAACTTGAACACTTTCCAGCTCAGCGCTAAAGCCACCCGGCTTCGAGGACACATTATTCTACCTCATAAAGAAAAGAAAACTGAATGAGGCATAACTATATTTCTTTTGAGACTCTCCCTCTCTTTATCCCAGCCAGAAAGCCTGTGTGTGTGTGTGTGTGTGTGTGTGTGTGTGTGTTTGTAGTCTGTCATCTCTCTCTCTCTCTCTCTCTCTCTCTCTCTCTCTCTCTCTCTCTCTCTCTCTCTCTCTCTCTCTCTCTCTGTCTCTGTCTCTCTCTCTGTCTGTCTTTCTGTAAACTATGTACCAACGGTGACGCGCGATTAAACAAAACCGGCGTTGTAACACACCCGTTCATTAGCACCTCCCAATCAGACAGACATCCGGAATGGCGGAGATGCATCACGTGTTTACCTTCGCCTGCTGCTGTTTATTCAGAGCCTGCGTGTACTAATGACCATATAATGCTGCTGCTAGGTAGTGTGTGTGTGATCTCTTTGTTTAATGAGAGAGTGAGAGAGAGAGAGAGAGAGAGAGAGAGAGAGAGAGAGAGAGAGAGAGAGAGAGAGAGAGAGAGAGAGAGAGTACACACGTGCCTTAAGTAACAAATGGAGCCTCTCCACAACACACCACCAAACAGGAAGGTGTGCATCCCCAGGTCAATTTCTTTAATAATTTCAGAGTGAAGCACGCAGCATAATAGCGCCATAAACAAATGCTCCCCTTCTGACTGCGTCTCAAGTTCTCATATTAGTTTTCTATTTCAGAATCTCGTTTCCCTCTCTGGCCCTTCCGCTCGCTGGCCGCCCTCTCCCCCTCGTGCATGCTCGCAGCTGCTATTTCCTCCCACGCGAATCACGGTGCAGTAATTCTTGTGTGTGCTTATATTTAAATAATGATGAAAAAACAATGACACCGACGACACCACCAGCAGCTGCAACACCACCACCACCACCACTATCATCACCACTAACAACAACAACAACAACAACAATGACAACGACGACACCACCAGCAGCTACTACCATCACCACCACCACTATCACCACCACCACCACCACCACCACCACAACATTAACAACAACAACAACAACAACAACAACAACGAGTGTCCTGGCAGACCGGCTCCGTGGGGTCATGGTCACCAAATAACTACTTATTGGCACATTTTTGTCCTTTAATTTATCATACAGAAAACATGTCGGTCACCATAAATCCATATTTCATTCCTATACTTATAAAATGTAACATCAGTTATGTTTAAAACAACGAAACACACACACACACACACACACACACATAGAGGAAAAGAGGAAAAGATCAATGTTTGTCTGGAGTGAAAAAAAAAAAAAGGCAGCTGAGAAAAACGTGGGGGTGAGGTGCGGAGGGGTGAGCAGCCTGGCCACAAGTGGGCCTTAGCGACGGGCGGCCTCAAGGCGAAGGCGCTGCTGAATGGGTGAAGGAGGCGCCAGACGAGTTTGAGAGAATTCATGGCGGTGCTTCAGGGTTCAGTTGTGAAGAGCAGGGAGGCCACGACGACGCGTTAGCAGGTTGGACGAGCGATGGGAGAGGGAACAGTGAAGAAAACTCCACTTGACGGGATGGTACGAGAGAGAGAGAGAGAGAGAGAGAGAGAGAGAGAGAGAGAGAGAGAGAGAGAGAGAGAGAGAGAGAGAGAGAGAGAGAGAGAGAGAGAGAGAGAGAGAGAGAGTTATTATTTACCAATATTTACATTTCTAACTATTAATCAGCGTCTTTTGCACCTCATGAAAGTTAAGAAAGAACATTTTAAAATACCATGATACAAAACACAATACAAGGCAATACACCGCCTGAGTGCACGCCTAATGCACGCAGTCCTCCCCCCTCCACCCGCCCTAACGTCAGACCAAGCGTGGGTAACAAGTCCCGCCTGCCAAAACAACTGCCAACCTAAAACGTGTGTGATTTATTTATCCTCTCTGTGAACTGTTGGCATCACCTTCATTCATCCCTCACCAGCTCTAAGGGGAATGAGGAGAGAAGAGTGAGAGGGAAGAGCAGTAGACACCTGCCGAAACGATAATTACTCCCAGTGAGGTCTAAAGCACTGTTCAGGGGGTGCTGTGAACTTATCATTAAACCCAGCTGTGACCTCACTGAACGTTTCCCTTTGTGTCCTGTGACACTGAGGGTAGTCACAACCTGCCCTCTAAAGACAACTCTCTTCCTCCACACAAAACTACAAGCACCTAATAACACACACACCCTTCACTCCAAAAATTTTAAAATCATGGCGACTCCTACATGGCCTCGGAGTCCCCATCTGGGGAGGGGACCATAAATGTCCCCAGGTCGGACTGCCTTTCCGTCGACGACCCTAAGTGTCTTGACACCCCCCTCAACTTTTTCTTCATTAACTTCTGCAACATTCGCGGTCTAAGATCTAATTTTCAATCTGTAGAACACCACCTCTCCTCTTCTAAACCTCATCTTCTTTTCCTCACTGAAACTCAGGTGTCTGAGGCAACTGACAGTAGCCCCTTTTCTGTTCCCTCCTACTTTCTCTATCCTCATTTTCGATCCAAAGCTGGATGCTGCGTTTATGTGCACAATGACTTAACCTGCTCTCGTGCCCACGCTCTTGAATCTTCCGAGTTTTCCACCATCTGGCTACGACTACAGAGTCATTCTCATACTAAATTTATCTGTGCTGTATACCTCTCACCTAACTCCTCTGACTATAAGAAATTCTTTGACTACTTAACTTCCAAAGTGGAGCACATTCTGACCCTCTTCCCTTTTGCAGAGATCTCCATTCTTGGAGACTTCAATGTTCACCACCAGCTTTGGCTTTCCTCTCCCTTCACTGACCATCCTGGTGAACTAGCCTACAACTTTGCTATCCTCCATGACCTAGAGCAATTGGTGCAACACCCTACTCGTATTCCTGACCGTCTTGGAGATATGCCCAACATTATGACCTTTTCCTGACCTCTAATCCTTCTGCTTATGCTGTCACCCTTTCTTCTCCGTTGGGCTCCTCCGATCACAATCTCATATCTTTATCTTGTCCTATCACTCCAATCCCTCCTCAGGATCCCCCTAAGCGAAGGTGCCTCTGGCGTTTTGCCTCTGCTATTTGGGGGGACCTGAGGCGGTATTTTTTGCTGATTTTCCTTGGAATGACTACTGCTTCCGTGTCAGAGACCCGTCTTTGTGTGCTGAGCGCATAACAGAGGTGATAGTGTCTGGCATGGAGGCGTACATTCCTCACTCTTTTTCTCGTCCTAAACCTTCTAAACCTTGGTTTAACACAAGCTTGTTCTCGTGCTATACACTTGTTAGAGAGGTGGCCCACAAAAGGTACTTAAGCCTTCCTTCACCAGAATCTCATGCACTTTATATTTCTGCCCGGAACCATGCCAAGTCTGTTCTCCAACTAGCCAAAAACTCCTTCCATTAACAGAAAATGTCAAAACCTTTCAAGATCTAACTCCCCTCGTGATTTCTGGCATCTAGCCAAAAATATCTCCAATAACTTTGCTTCTTCTTCTTTCCCTCCTCTACTTCAACCAGATGGCACAACTGCTGTCCACATCTATTTCTAAAGCTGAACTCTTTGCTCAAACCTTTGCTAAAAACTCTACCTTGGACGATTCTGGGCTTGTTCCTCCCTCTCCTCCACCCTCTGACTACTTCATGCCTCATATTAAAATTCTTCGTAATGATGTTTTCCATGCCCTCGCTGTCCTAAACCCTCGGAAGGCTTATGGACCTGATGGGGTCCCTCCTATTGTTCTCCGAAACTGTGCCTCCGTGCTTGCACCTTGCCTAGTCAAACTCTTTCAGCTCTATCTGTCAACATCTACCTTTCCTTCTTCCTGGAAGTTTGCCTACATTCAACCTGTTCCTAAAAAGGAATTGACCGCTCTAATCCCTCAAACTACCGTCCTATTGCTTTAATTTCCTGCTTATCTAAAGTTTTTTGAATCTATCCTCAACAGGAAGATTCTTAAACATCTATCACTTCACAACCTTCTATCTGATCGCCAGTATGGGTTCCGTCAAGGCCGCTCGACTGGTGATCTTCTGGCTTTCCTTACTGAGTCTTGGTCATCCTCTTTTAGAGACTTTGGTGAAACTTTTGCTGTTGCCTTGGACATATCAAAAGCCTTTGATAGAGTCTGGCACAAAGCTTTGATTTCCAAACTACCCTCCTACGGTTTCTATCCTTCTCTCTGCCTTCATCTCAAGTTTCCTTTCTGACCGTTCTATTGCTGCTGTGGTAGACGGTCACTGTTCTTTCTCCTAAATCTATTAACAGTGGTGTTCCTCAGGGTTCTGTCCTGTCACCCACTCTCTTCTTATTATTCATTAATGATCTTCTAAAACAAACTTCTTGTCCTATCCACTCCTATGCTGATGATACCACCCTGCACTTTTCCACGTCTTTTCATAGACGTCCAACCCCTTCAGGAGGTAAACATATCACGCAGGGAAGCCACAGAACGCCTGACTTCTGATCTTTCTAAAATTTCTGATTGGGGCAGAACAAACTTGGTATTGTTCAATGCCTCCAGCTCAATTCCTCCATCTATCAACTCGACACAATCTTCCAGACAACTATCCCCTCTTCTTCAATGACACTCAACTATCCCCCTCTTCTACACTGAACATCCTCGGTCTGTCCTTTACTTATAATCTGAACTGGAAACTTCACATCTCATCTCTAGCTAAAACAGCTTCCATGAAGTTAGGTGTTCTGAGACGTCTCCGCCAGTTTTTCTCACCCCCGCAGCTGCTAACTCTGTACAAGGGCCTTATCCGTCCATGTATGGAGTATGCTTCCACATGTCTGGGGGGTTCCACTCATACTGCTGTTCTAGACAGGGTGGAATCAAAAGCTTTTCGTCTCATCAACTCCTCTCCTCTAACTGACTGTCTTCAGCCTCTCTCTCACCGCCGCAATGTTGCATCTCTAGCTGTCTTCTACCGCTATTTTCATGCTAACTTGCTCTTCTGATCTTGCTAACTGCATGCCTCCCCTCCTTCTGCGGCCTCGCTGCACAAGACTTTCTTCTTTCTCTCACTCCTATTCTGTCCACCTCTCTAACGCAAGAGTTAACCAGTATTCTCAATCATTCATCCCTTTCTCTGGTAAACTCTGGAACTCCTTGCCTGCTTCTGTATTTCCACCTTCCTATGACTTGAATTCCTTCCAAGAGGGAGGTTTCAAGACACTTATCCACCAATTTTTGACCACTGCTTTGACCCTTTTAGGGACTGGCATTTCAGTGGGCATTTTTTTTATTAGATTTTTGTTGCCCTTGGCCAGTATCCTTCCTACATAAAAAAAAAAAAAAAAAAAAAAAAAAAAAAAAAGAAGGACAAGAAACAAAAAACCTATGATGAACCAGGATCCAACCCTCCAGCGCAGAGGTAAGAGGCAGGGAAAGGAAAGAAGGAAGGCTTGAG